>NC_059415.1:4945000-5245000 GCF_905220565.1 Melitaea cinxia
TATTTAGTAAGATACATGAAAGAATATAAATTACAATTATCACTAAAAATAAGATGTCACATAAACTTTTTCGAGCTTTACCGGACATCAGTGTTGTCGACATTATCAGTAGGTACACATTCGACTTAATGCTAAAGTATGTACTTTCTATTATCACAGCATTTATTAATCACATAATAAACGTCACACATCAATCGGTTAAACGCTGACTGCCGATATTCTGACCAACCAGTTTAACTTAATTTAATTATATTTAAATTTAAGATTTGGTATTAGTGTATATTATATGTGGAAAAGGAAGATTCTCGATTCGCGGTAAAAATATATTTTATTATGATACAAAATTCACATTTATACACATCTTGTCCAGAGTGCTTCCGTATAACTCGAGCAGTTTATAAGCTCTATGGATCACACCCTTGCGTAGACTCGTTCGGTCTCGCTCGCACTTGAATAAGTGCACCCTATTCAGTGCGATACTGATTTTCGTGCGGGAAGGTCGTATTTTCGTCCTAAGTTAAAATTTGCGCAATATTACGATGTTGTAATTGTAGATATTTCTTTTTCTGAGTGTAAATTCTGTGCTGGTGTTTGTGCTTAATTTTTTTTTGGTAAACTAGATTTTTTTTGTTTGTATGTGCTTTGTGTGAGTGAATAAAATGTGATTTTCGATCGAGTTAGTCAAGGTAATTTTTTAAAGTTTAAATTATTAATTGTTGAGATTTTTTAAAATTAAATTTTCGAATTTAATGTACGAAACCAGTGCTATTTGTTTTATACGAAGGTTTTTTTTTTTAAATTTTATTTTTATATCATTATATTTAGCGCGAGAATTTATAGAAATTTGCTTTAATATACTATATTTATATAGTTTTATTATTTGTTGGTAAAAACTTTATATTAAAATTAGAATAAATTAAGTAACCACACTATGGTAAAACATAGAAAATAAAAGTAATAAAATATAAATTTTAGGATTTAATATTTTTTAACAGAGCCATGATGATACAAAAAAAGTTAATTAAAATAAATTATAAGATACTTGATCAAAAAGTATAGTTTTAGGAAATTATTCAAATGATTTTCTGTTTCAAGAAATGTATTCTAAAATAATTTTGTTATTCTGCTGAAACTATTCTATTAACGAATGCAGTGCTTTACGTAGCTTAGGTTCACTGTATAATGTCTGAATAGATTTAAAACTACTTTTCATGATATAAGCGTAGTATGCCGCTTGTGCTTTTCAAAAATGAACTTGCATTTTAAAATTTTATTTCTAATATTTTAATTCTTTTTTGCTTTTGTATTTTGATAGTCAATACTTTTTGAAAAAAAAAAAAAAACGAATTGAAAGATATCCAACAATCGTTATCACCTGAAAAAAGGTTATTTTGCTATTAAAGAAGTAATGATTTTTTTTAATAATTTTAAGAGTGATTATATGGGAAAAAAAATTAAGAATTAATTAATTTAAGACATTTGGTAATATCAAACTACGAGTATAAATACTAGTCGTATAGACTGTTCAATAATCTATATAAATAAAAATGAATGCTACTAAGCCCACAACTCGAACATGGCTCGAATTTGGCTAATTTATTTTTTGTATGTTCCATAAGGCCCAAGGAAGGTTTAATACTAAAAAAAAATTAAAAAATATTTTTGTTTGTAAATTTTATAAAAATCTTCTTTAGTAACGCTACCTGATTTAATTTTGACTATTTTTACTAAAGATTCGGGTCGGAGAAAAAGTCTATTCGTATTTTCTATAGAAATTCAAGGTAAGATTCTAAAAAAAAATTTACGTTGATTATAATATATATGTACCATTTTGATCGATAACTTGCCGCCATCGCATAGGCAGACAGAATTCCGTTACTGTAGAAATTTTGGTTCTTCTCATTAAAAAACCGCGACAAGTAGTTTTGACAGTGATTTCGTGATGTTAGCTTTACACTACCTAAAGAGATCTGAAGAGACCGGAACTGAGGAAAATCTAAGAGTGTAAAAGCTATATTGTGGATGTATTAAGATTTCCCATTTTCCCATTTTGTCAAACTCTTTCAATTTTTGTTGAGTGGCTAAAGACGTATTTGGTCGGGCGTAGTCGTGATGAAAGACCTTTTCTGTTGATCAATTTCTCAATTATTTTTAAATTATTGCTTAAGTCTCATCAGTTATTGACAGTAGAAATTCGAATCGTTGATTTTGCCGTCGGTAAAAGGTCATAATGAATTTTGATATTCTGAACTACTACTTTATTGTTAGTTTATTATAGCTAATTTGAGTTATATGACTAAAATTTTTGTTACGTCCGTCGTCAGTGCTGACCTATGGTTCAGCACCAACCCTGTAATACCATCTGAATTTATTAAAAAACTCAAGTATTTTTTTAAAGTGCCTATTGAATAAAGTAACTTAATGTACCATATTAGTATATATACGAGGGATAGAATTATACATTTATTTTTTGATTGGTGTTATTGTGGAAGTTAAATGCGATCTTACCCATGATTGCGCAATATATGCAGTTAGTACGCAATACTCATGACTTAATTTTGACTTTTTTATTAAACTATCTGACCTGCCAAATTATGTAATACCATTTTTTCTTTTTTATTGTGATTATTTGTTTGATTTCTTTTTATTTATTTATTTTCTCATTAACAAATCTTTTACCGAAAATAATGACGACAAAAAAAAAACGATTACGTACCGAATTTTTTGCAGTCATGCACGTATATATGAACATTTCAGCAATATTTTTTTCGTTCTTACCTAAGATTACTATACGAGATTCCTAGACCACGTATCAATGTAAAACATGTCAACATGTACTTGTTAGAAGTTTCGGTTATAAAATACACGTAGCTATTTATAAAACGCTTTATAAAATATAAAATTTATTTAATACTCGAAAATGCTAAATATTTTTATCATAAAAATATCTGATACAAGAGTCTAAAGTGACCTCATAGAGGAAGGACACTTCACCCATCCTTAGAATATATGAAACAAAATGTTTTGCGTAGTAAACGCGAAAATCTGGTACAAAATCGGGTATTTTGTTTTTAAGAAATTTCATAGTATAAAAAATATATTTTGTAGATAAATGATTATATAGACACATTAATTAATTACTTGAAACAACATTTATATGTATAAGGTACGCATTTAAGCTTTTGAGTTTTTTACTCGGGTGGTTTTAACGGTAATTACGGTTAAAAAATATATTTTTTTGACTTATTTTTGGATCAAATCGAATTGAATAAAATTTACTTATTTAGCTAATATGTACAATAATTAATTATTTTTCATAATTTAACATAGTATTTTGTGTATTCGTATAACGATAAGGAAGGTAATTATCTTTTAAGTTTGATGTTTATAATTAACATTATATGGAGTACAATGAAGCTTAGTTTCGTTGTTGAAACGTTTTAATTTACTTTGTTATAACCTTATATAACCTTTGGTTTCCTTATCTGTGATATAAGGTTGGGGAAAAACCTTCTTTATGTTTTATATAGAATTTCTTAACCGACCTTTGACAATGATCTTCTTCATATATTTTTAATATAGGTGATCCACTTTTCGTCACCAGTGATCAATATTTTTAAAAATGATTCGAAATCATTACGTTTTAAGAGAGAATCGCAAATGAGTACACAGATTCTTTCAGTGAGTTCATGTGACACCCATATATCGAGCTTTTTTGTATAGCCAGCCTTTTTCAAATGGGTCGAAACAGTTTAATGGTCAATTCCCAGATCTTTAGCTATACAATAACTACTCCAATGTCGATCTAGCTCCACTTTTTCAAAAATATCGTTACGTTTATCCGTAACTAGGTGACCGAAGCCAAATGTATCTTTTACGTCAAAATTTCCTGACTCAAAACGCTTTCACCAATTTTGTGCTATTCTTACTAACACTGCATTAGATCCATAAATGTCACATTTTTTTTTTCGTAGCATGAGTCGCAATTTACTTTTTTAAAAGTTAAACTTCAAAATATACCGAATATCTTCTCTGGATTCACCCATTTTGGCGAACAGAAAAACAAATGAAAAGTGGTGGGAAACTGTTTTTTACTTTTAAATTTCATTTTTAAATGTCATCTTTATCATCAACCAATTAGTGTTTGTAATTTCTGATGTATGGATTGTATTTTGAGAAATAAACGATCTTTTCACCTTATCTTTTCATAGTGTTAAAAGTAGTCAGTTACAAATAATAAAACCAATAAGATTTTATTGCGACTTTATACTAGAAAATATATTACTATACTTACTACATACTTACGACTATATTTTTTAATAAAAATATATGGTTTGAAGTTCGTTTTAGATAATATTGATTATTTTAGATAGAGGAAATGTTAAAATGTTTTATACGAAATAATAGAAAAAAAAATGTCTAATCAACACACACAATGGTGTTTTTTTTTAAACCATACCTAATAAGTGTAAATTAAAACCTTATTAATATTAATAAACGAAAAATAGCGGCTCTGAGTTGATTAATATGTAATATAGAATATACTTTAATCTGAAAATCTATAATATCCACGTATTTGTGATACAAGTGAAACAGAAATTCTCATAGCAGTTCATTAACTAAAGAGATGCAACACTGGAAGCTTTCTGAACGTAGCTGAGACTCTCGACTTTACCCGAGTAGTTTTAACCTCTTAGGAGTCTAGATTTTGTTGACAGCTACATTAGTTTTAATCACAATAGGTTAGTAATGTTTTCTTAAGAAATTCGTCAAAGTTCTATCCAAGTTTATATTTACACTTATAAAAATCTGTAACAATATTACTGATTAAGAGAAATATTATAGTTATATAAAAAAAATATTCTATTTTGTATAAAGAAATGGAAGTGTTGTATACAAAATTTTAACATTTTTTTTATTATTTTCAAGCTGCATAATTACTATTCTAGATGTAACACAAGCTATTAAGCTTTCCGCTACAACTCATAACAGCGAAACATAAGCTATAAAAGTTTATTTTAGCAATCGCAGCGATGTGTTTCATCATAAATAATATACATCGGCGGCTCCGGATAGAGATCCGAATCGATAAGGTCATCTGCGGTAAAGTATGCCGTATCCGTTATACGGACAACTTTTGATTAAGTAATGGACTTAATAAAGTATAATTTGATTAGATTATTATTTGATAATCACTCTGCTGCAGTTGTGGGTCTCACTCGGGGTGGATACTTGTATTTCTCCAAATACTCGTTTTCCGTCTGGGCGTCTGTCCTCTTGGGTCTCTCCAATATGCTTCGGAAAGTACATTAAGCGTCGGTACTGATTGTTATTATATAGAATAGATGTTAATGTATTATCTTGTCGGGTATATTCTTACTATGTCAAATGTAGAGAATGTACCTGACAACCCGGGGTAGAAGAGCGGTGTAGATAAGGCCCAGACCCTGCTCCTACATGGAGAACGAGGCATATCTTCTGTGATATGTTTTAAATCTTACAGGCTGATCAATTCGATTATTATTCAGTAACAAATAAGAATTGATCAGTTTAATAACATAAGGAGATTATTTTTTCATTCGACAGAAAATATCTTCATGAAAATACTATTTAAATATTTTAATATCAGTATTTATTACAAATCCTCACTTATTTTAGGAAAAATTAAAATAATGTTGTTATTAATCTCTAAATAATTCGTTGTAAATCTCTGTGTAGTATATTTAATTAACCAGTATGAATGACTCATCACTTCGACATGTTCTTCTTATAAGTGTTCTTTTATTAGTATAACAAATACGGATATGACTCCGGATATCCGTCATTTTCCTTATAAAAACTAATTAGACCCACACAGTAACATTTGGTTCTGTGAAATGTTAGTTTTTAAGAAATTTACAAATGGATATAATTAGCATTTAAAGAAATTCTGCTTGTTTTTTTCTGTAATTACAGTAAATTGTATGTTTGTCAGTTTTAGTTGAGGATGTTTTTTTTTTTACTTTTTGAGTTTGTATATTGATAAACTTATATCACGTGCAAATAAAAATAAAAATAAAATCTTAAATAAAGAAACTAATTTCATTAAAAAGAAACAAAATAAAAACCAATGCAAGAAAGCAACAAAAAATTAAAAATATAATTAATAAAATTTAAATAAATTTAATTCACTGTAAAGTATTTTTGATTATGGTGATAAATAATTTAATGGTTATTTTATTGTTATTTTTTAACTCAACATTTATAATCCAATCTCTTATCACATATTAATACATTATAAAAGAAAGGGAAAAAAATAGGTTTAAAGTGGAATAAGAAATAAAACGAAGATATTTGATTCGAAAACGTATACAGTTTTAAATAAGCCATCGCGAGACAACGTTATTGGCAAACAATTTTATCTGCGCCCTCTGGGAAATTCGGTCACATCGAGTAGACACAAAGTTACATCCCTGTACACTTAATTCAAAGATAACATCTATATCTATATAAGTATTACAATCGCAAAGGCTTACTAGAATTGATAGATTGTTGATACTAATAACTACCTCGTTGTTTTTGTTAGCCTAAAACTAACTGGCAGTTTTAAGTTTTTAATTTTTAATGGTCACTATGAACACCTGTGATTGTTTAGGACTTACAGTGACTGTCACTATTACTAAGTCACCCGTGACAATGGAGTCTGCATTGTCACCGAAATATTGGTAGTTTCAAAGTGATAATCGTGGTACGTCCCGTACAGTTAAAAGTGTTAATAGGTAGTTTGTGTGGTTACTCCCTCTCTTCCAGTGGGTGTTGTAAGAGGCGACTAAGTTATAACACAGTACACCTTGGAACTGAAAAAGCCGACCGATGGCTGGATAACCATCCAACGGCTGGCTTTAAAATACACACGCCAAAGTTAAGCAGCAGCATCTTCGTTGTGACAAAGCCAGCCCTGCAGTCACCAACCCGCCTGCCCAGCGTGGTTACTATGGGCAAAACACATGAATTCGTGCCATTTTTGGTGCGAACTTGTGGAGGCCTATGTCCAGCAGTAGACTGCGATAGGCTGATGTGTGTGTGTGTGTGTGGTAGTTTTTAACCGAAAATCAATTAACACATTCACGAGTATATGTAACAGATGTATATGTAAATGCTCAACAATTATTGGTTATCTGTGAAAAGTTTGGTGTGAAATTTAGGCATCAATGAGATCGATATGCTTACCTAGCTTCCTACCTTTACCTCTCTTTTACTCTTATCTTATCCTAGATATGTAAATTTTCTCAGAGATCATTTATAAGGAACTAGTATTGAAATTTTACACATGAAAATGATAAAATCAGACCTTAAGTGTATAACTATGCCATGGCCAATTGACTTTTTACCTTTCATTAAACTTTTCAATTCGATGTTTAGTCATTTGATTTAATAAAGCCTAGTTTTATAGTTTAACTATAATAAAATAGAAATTTTAAATGAAATAAAAGTTCCAGTTTTACACATTACACCATGCCAACCTCAATTGTTTTGTTACTACTGCGTCATTAATTTTTTTTATTTATTTATGGGTGTCTCTTCTTGCTGCATTTTTTTTTTCATTTTAAGCCTCGAATTTGATTCCGGCAAGAGTCGCGGAAGCGAAGTGAGCACGCCTCTACAGCGACCGGTAGCACCTTAAAAAGTTTGCATACAAACGTAACCTAATAGATGCTTTAGATAGATGGCATTTCTTTCTTTTTTTTTAAATCATGCATTATAATTTTGAAACATTGTATTTGCCACTCTATTATTGTATTATAATTATACTTTGTATATAACATTGTTATATACAAAGTTCAAGAAATATACAAAGTTTTCTTTTTGATATATGACGTAGTTTTTATTTAATTTAATTTCCTTATACTACACATTTCCATAGATGTGTTGATTTAAACTATATTATTATATACTTTATTGCACTTAAGAACAGAATGTACAGAAAATTACATATATAGTTGATGGCAAAGGTGGACTTATCCCTAGAAGAGATCTCTTCCAGTCAACCAATGGTCATGAGAGAGAGTGTCATATAGCGGGGGACACAGTGCAAGAAATAACAATATTGAGAAAATAGTTGAATAACTGTAATATATTACAAACTTATAAGTATAAATACATAATATATTATATTGCAAAGTAAAATAAAAATTAAACAAAACAAAAATCGTTAATCATATTTGTACATACATTTATGTTTGTATATGCTAAGCATATTATACGTATACACTAAACAACACACAAACGAATCGTTATTGTATTCATTGTTTTACTCGAGGATCGCGAAAACAAACAAATTCCAATTAGAATGAATTTAAATACAATCTCGGGGTAACGATCGTTTTAATATATTTTAAAAGGTTTTATCAAAGATATTTGTTATTGAAATAAAATGTGTAAATATTTAGCAAATCCATCATGAAAAATCTCTTATTGATTGGTAATGATGACCTGTGTGGCTACGGTAGTAAAGAATATAGCCACCCCCTCTCTTCCCGTGGGTGTCGTAAGAGGCGACTAAGGGATAACACAGTTCAACTACCACCTTGGACCTTATAAAGCCTACCGATGGCGGGATAACCATCCAACTGCTGGCTTTGAAATACACAAGAACGGGCCGAAGACGGCCAGCAGCGTCTTCGGTACGACAAAGCTAGCCCTGCGGTCACCAACCCGCCTGCCCAGCGACCAGACTATGGGCAACACACATGAGTTCGCGCTATTTTTGGCGTGAACTTGTGGAGCCCTGTGTCCAGCAGTGGATTGTAATAGGCTGAAATGATGATGATGATGATGAATGACGATCGAACGACCAACGAATGATGGTGCGTGTGCCGTGTCGGCGGCGGCTAAACACCGACGGCCGCGGGTTCGATTCCTACCGATCATCACTTAAGCAGTGCTATGTTCTTGTGGTTAGTAAATTGACCAGAGTTTCTCGTTTGGGGGTAAGATCAACAACGCGATTGCGATGCTTCTGGTGTTGCAGGCGTTTATAACATTATATATGTTATTTATTTTCATTTTCTTAATTTTTATTTCTTTTTTGTCTACTAACAACATATTTGAATTTTTTGAATTTTTGAATTTTTTGATTTTTGATTTCTCTTTCACTTTCACTATTTTTTAATTTAATTTTGTTTTGTTTTTTATTCTAAATGTTGTTTTGTTGTACTAACCCAATATGGACTTAAAATCTAGTCTGAAATAAAGTATTATTATTATTATTATTATTATTTATAATCCACGGTAATCTCATACCATCAATACCAGCCGTGCGCTGGTTTGCCGACCTAGTTTTATAAAAAGAAAGTAAAATAATAAGAATCAGGTATATTCGCATCGTGTCGCGTTGTGTCGCATTGTGTTGTCTCATGTCAAATTAACGTGTTTAGATGCCCCTCCTGGGAGAACGGGTTGTGTGTAGACATAAACAGGAAAATATTAGTTAATTCGTATTTCATAATGCTACTTGATATCTTAGGATTAAAGTATTTGTATTATGATTTCTTTGTCATACAGAGTTAGTATTATTGCACTTGTTCGAAAATGCTGCAATATTTTTAGTGATGAAGCTAGAGTTTTTGAATTACATGGAAGACAATTATTTAGGCCTTAAAATATAATTTTGTCAAATTTTTTGACTCTGTCAGAGCTTTGTGAACCTATAAAAAGACTTAATTAAGTTTCATGCTTTAATGTTAAGAAAATTAAAGGAGTTCTACATAAAAAATGTGTTTTTATTTCTGCCTTAGAATTAGAAGTTTAGAAAGTCTATTAATTTTATTTAGGTTACAAAAGAATTTAATATACCAATTTTATATGTATCATTTGAGCCAGGCTGTCTTATTTTATATCTATGCTTATATATCACGAAATCGTAGTAATGCCTTTCTTATATTGTCTGAGAAAAATAAAGCGCTGTTATTGTTGTTGTTACTGAGAAAAATGTAATAAATCTCTGGTAAGCTTTTAAAAATACTACAAGCGCTTTGAAAGCGCTTTTATCCTTACGTCGTCTATAGTACAAACTTTGTTTATTATCTTTAGTATGACGTCACACATAACCTATGCAGTTCACGTTTCTAGCGTTATGTTATTTTTAGATTAGACTTTTAGACTAGTCGTCTCATGTGCTTTTATTCAACTTTTTTGCTTATTGAACACGATTTAAACCAATAAACTTATTAAAATTAAACCGATGTGAGATATGAACAAATAACGTCTTCGTGCTACACAGGTATGTTAACTTTGCTTTTTGATAAATGTTAGATTAGTTGAAATTTATTTTTCTGGTCCCGCTTTTATATGAATCACGAATTAAGTTTTTAACGATTATTGTTTATTAAATTAGTAGCTTTCACTATTGCCACGGTGGTACAGGTGAATTCAAAAATGAGCTTAAGACAATTCGAATTTTAAAAAGCCAACAATAAAAACTTTAACGACAAAAGAACCGCGTTATTGCAGTGGTACGTGTGACGTGTTGGCGCCTATGCCACGGCGGTTTGCGGGTTCGATTCCCGCTCGCGATGAATATTTGTATTTGTACAAATATTTCATTCTGGATGTCCTTACATTTTGGATGTCTGCCCTTGTGGGTCTCCCCACCGTGCTTCGAAGAGCACGTTAAGTTACCGCTCCCGGTTCTTATCAAAAAACCTGAAAGTGATCTTGACTCATAGTATATCCACAACATATATATCCACCAACCCGTAGTGAAGCAGCGTGGTGGATTAAGCCCAAATCCTTCTCCTAAAAGAAGAAAGAGGCCTATACCCAGCAGTGAGATATTACTTTTGAAAAGTAATATTTAAGAAAAAATATTTTATAAATATTGATTAGTTTTAATTTACGATTAAAATACAATACTGTAATTAGATGTAACAAAATAACAAAAAACGCTTCTACACCTATACAGGGATGAATACAGTCTAGACTTACATTGATTCTAGAATTATGTTCGGAAAAATGTGATCATTTTATTAAACTATAATCTTTTATTCATCATCATCATCATCATCATCATTACAGCCTATACAGTCCACTGCTGGACATAGGCTTCCACAAGTTTACGCCAAAAATAACGTGAACTCGTGTGTTTTGCCCATAGTCACCACGCTGGGCAGGCGGGTTGGTGACCGCAGGGCTGGCTTTTTCGCACCGAAGATGCTGCTGCCCGTCTTGGGCCTGCGTAGTTCAAAGCCAGCAGTTGGATGGTTATCCCGCCATCGGTCGGTTTTTTTAAGTTCCAAGGTGGTAGCGGAACTGTGTTATCCCTTAGTCGCCTCTTACGACACCCACGGGAAGAGAGGGGGTAGCTATATTCTTTAGTACCGTAGCCACACAGTACAATCTTTTATTAGGATATGTTTATTTTATATCGCGCTTTAGACATAGTTAATTGATAATTAACTTGGTTCAACAAAAGTGAATGCAACCCAATGTTTACAGAATTAACAGTATCTCTTTGTAATTACCAATAGGTGCAAAAATCAACACACTCGCGAAAGAATTCTCGTTAAAAAATATGTATATAAGCACTGACAAAATTCGCAATCATCGAACATAAAAATTTTCAGTGCAAATTTTTTGAACCAATTATTCCTGACAGTGCGTCCCTGTTTGAATTAAACGAGTGTATTGACGCTGAGAAAAAAAAATGGAAAAAATCGTGAAATGCGTGGATTTTTTCACCTTTTTATTTATTTTTCGTTTCAGTTTTGTTTCGAACCAAAAATAAAATTGCCTTGAGTGGTTTAAGTATTCAAGGAATAAGCAATAATGAATTTAAAATACTGCTTTTTTTGATTTATTCTTATTTTTATTTTCTATCAAATTATAATAAAAATAACAAGACAAAACAATTCCTTTACTCTTATTAGTCTATGTAAGACTTACTTGGTTTAAATTTTATTTATTTATTTATTTAATACTAGCGACCCGCTCCGGCTTCGCACGTGTATAAAATATAATTATAGCCTATAATTATAGCCATTCACTGAAAAAATGATTAAAATCGATCCAGTAGTTTTGATTTATTCATTACTGCCCGTGGCCCGCACGCGTTAACTTTAGAGTAAAAGCCGGCCGGAACCGCCGCAAACGCTACGTACCGCAATTTTTAAATCTGTAATATCTTCGAAAATATTCATTTAAATCATATGATGTAAAGGGGCATATAGATCTATATTAAGTTAACAATGTTTTTAAGGTATTTAATTAGATAAGGATTAAAATCGCTTTGAAAATTAGCCATTATTTGTCGTAAAAAGTAAATGACAAAAAAATGTTATTGTGGAATATCCATAAAAGATAGACATATACCATAGCGGAGTTTTCTGTAGACCTTTTCAATGTGTACAATACTTAGTACATTATTTTGATAAATCTCGTAGGGTTCAGGCTACGTTTGCAATGTAAGCGGAAAAAATGTAATTATTTACATCACATTAGAAACCTCAAAAATAACAGTATTTCTCCACTATTTAATGGATGTTATTATACATAAAAACCTTCCTCTTCAATCACTCTATCTATTAAAAAAACTGAATCAAAATCCGTTTCGTAGTTTTAAAGATTTAAGCATACATATGGACATAGGGACATAGGGACGTAGAGACAGAGAAAGCGACTTTGTTTTATACTATGTAGTGAAGATAATAATGAATAACATGATAATAATAAATCGTTTTATTATGGAAGTATTTAAGAAATATATTTACTGATACATTAAATAGTTATACCTAACAATTTCGTCACATTGTTCAGAATTCCAATGCGAAAAAAATCACTTCCAATATTTTTCTATTATAACTTTTCAACTGTTAATAGAAAAAGTGAAGCAAAATGTGTTACGGTAAGATTAATTGTATTTTTATAGACTGCTCCTTGTGTTAAATTGAACAGCACACTTGAATGGGTCGAAGTAATTGATATATCTTCTACGATTTAAAATATTACAAGTAATAACGTTATGACTGCTTACTTTAAAAATAGCGTTTAAGTGACATTTATAAATTTTAAATTAACTAACACTATCAGTTTAGCCTATTGCAGTCCACTGCAGAGAATCAGGACAGCCCAGGTCTCGACAGATTCGAAGGCTTTCTCATAGTCCACAAATGCCTTACACAGCGGCTGTCTTTTCAATAATCTGCTGAACAGTATAGATGTGGAACAAATACTAACAGTACAAAAATTTAACCCATAAAATAAAACACATTTATATTTTCTATCATACATATTATATAATAAAGAATATAAATCTATATATACACAGATTCCTAGATTATTGTTATTCATCCGTAAATGATTGTAAGAAATACTCCGCTCAGAAAATGTCGATTCTAATTAAAAATTCGATAACAAAAGCCAATATAGAAGTTTTGTCAAAAAAACGTAAAATACTTCATCAACCGTTCAAATATCTACTATTATGACCACGAATGATTTATTTGAGTTTAATATTTTAAAAGCTAGCGAACGGTATTTTGTATTAAATAAAAGTCAGTTTCAATATTTCATGCTTAAAGGAAATGTTTAATGGATGGTTTTATTTCTTGTCAGCTTTGTATTTTGGCGGTGCAGACCATGGTGTGAGGATAAGGTTTCTCTTTTTTTTATTTAGAAATCATTGGAAGGAGTAATTTATTTTTTAATTTTTTGTATGACCTCAAGGTGTATAACATACTTAGCCTCTTATACACTAAGAGTTGAAAGTTTAATAGTACTACTAGACTAGCCCGTTGGCGCAGTTGGTAGTGGCCCTGTATTCTGTTCCGCGAGAACCGCTTACCTTAGGAATATTATCTTATAAAATATTTATTTATTTATTTATTTTAATAATAATATTATGATTTGTTTTGGTTATACAGTAGTAAGTTATTTTGTAAACGCCGCGTTGGCGCAACGGCTATAGCTATGGACTGTACCTATTGCGTTGGCGGTTGCGGGCTCGATCCCCGCACATGACAAATATTTGTATTGGCCATACAGGTGTTTGCCGTGGTCTGGGTGTTTGTGCAGTCCTTGTGGGTCTCCCCACCGTGCTTCGGAGAGCACGTTAAGCCGTCGGTCCCGGTTGTTATCATGTACACCTGATAGCGATCGTTACTCATTGTAGGGAATATATCCGCCAACTCGCATTGGAGCAGCGTGGTGGATTAAGCTCTGATCCTTCTCCTACATGGGAAAAGAGGCCTATGCCCAGTAGTGGGATATTACAGGCTGAAGGGTTAAATTATTTTGTAGGACGTATTGTGTTCATATTCCATCTGAATAAGATCCCCTCTATTACTGTAACACTTCTGTTTTAGGATAGATTTTGATAAGTTTCTTACTAAGTATCCGCGACAATGAAAAATGAATTTGTCATTTATGTAAGATTTGGATTTTGTTTTTGTTTTCTATTAATTTTCATTATTTTAGTATTACGGCTTAGAGTACGCCACCATATCTTTTACACCTTATAAGAAACTCATAATTTGCAAGTTCGAAAGTAAAACATGATCAACCATCGCAGTCTCTCAAAACACGACATTGCACTTTAACAATGTAAGCAATTCTTAAAGCATTTTATGAAACAGTACGCTTACAAAACAAAGCGAACAATTGCCTTCCATCATTTTATTAGAAGGAGTATTCTGATTCTAAATTTTTTTAAATTATTCGCGCAATTTTGTCAAAAGTATTTTACGGCTGAGCACACATTGAAAGCTTCATAGAGCGACGATAGCTGAGGTCAGATGGCAATCTCGCAAAGGTCAAATTACTAAAGCTAGAAACTTGGCAAATCTAGGTTAGAATACAAAGTATACTGTTGGCTTCGTACTGAAAAAATCTAACCGGTCTTCAAATATCGGCTGTTTGCTAAGTGGTATATTTTTGGAATAGTTCATTTGTTTTTCGTTATTTGTTATAGTTTTCATTATTTTTAATTTTTCCCTTATATATTTATCATTAAAATGTATAAATAAATTTGTATACCTATATTTATATATTTATGCTTCCGTTTTACCCAAGTTCCATATTTGGTAGATAAATTAAAGTTAAATAAAATGTTCTTTGAGTCAACCGACGCTGATTTTGAATAAGTATCAAATAGTATACGAAAATATTATTTTCGTAAGTCATGAAAGCATATAGCTTGAAAGTTGAACTTTAATCACAGTTTTAATTTTCAATCAAAATTCACTTTTTGCTTATATAAACAAATTTTATTCATATACAATATAATGTAAAACATATGAATTGTTTGTATAACAATATTACGCTCCCGGCTTGAAAATATTTTGCATACGAAAGTCAACAATATAAAGAATTTAGGAGAAAATTAACTTATCTTTACTAGAAGCATCAATGATGTAGCCGAGAGGAAAAATTTGGATGAAGATCGCTATCTCTTTGTAGGACGTAAAGTAAACATTACTATCGTATTTCTCTTTAGATTGTAACGAAACATTTACTTTCTATAACTTGATTTGTAAAAACATCACACGAAGTAAAAATAGATTTGCACTAATGTTATATACCTACTCGTAAATAATCAGATGCTAAAAAAAAGGCCTCCTAAAAAAGACCTTCATTTCAGGTAAAGATAAAGTTGGAATAGGATTTGTTTATTTGTATTTTAGATAGATTTATAAAATGTTGCTTATATATATAGATAGATATTACACCCAGATTCGGGGTGGGAATCGAACCCACAACCCCCGAAACAGAAAACAGGGTCACTACAAACTGCGCCAACGGGCAAGTCAAAATAGTTTATCTTTACATTAAGCGAGAAAAAACCTATTTTCTTTAAAGAAAAAACGACTCGAATTCCCGAGGAAAATTTCAATTATCTTCGTGATTCAACAGGATTCCGTTGAAACTTTTCTCAAATAACATCCTTAAGATTATCTGAAATAGTATCGACGAACCCTTTTAACATTTATAAAGTCGGAGCGGTGAGTTTACAAAATCTATTGTAATCTTGATAGTTCCTATTCTAATATAATACTGTTGGTATTTTACTGACTGTTTTGGTAAAATGGTGATAGCTACACAAAAGATGAACCTACAATAGACAGCAAAATAGCAATGCTAACTATTATTATTTGTTGGTCCATAAAGTGGCTTGGTCTGAGCAGATATTTATAAGTAATTATACAAATTATTGTTTTTGATCTGGGTGTATGTCCTTATCACAAAATTTGTTCTTATGCATTTGTCATTAATTAACTCATAGGCTTTTAAAAAATGAGACACAACTCGTTCTACTGATTAGTACCCATAGATAATAAAAAACATGGGCTTACGAAATATATCTAATATAAATTCACTTCCAAAATTTTATATTTTTAGAACATGGTCTCCCAAATACACACTGGTGCAATGCGGTATCTTATCAACCTCGAAATACTCCATAAACGAAAGACTTTGCCAAATGAGATATCGGTAATTAATTTTATATTCGTGACAGTTCAGTGAACCGTATATGAAAAAATAATTTTTAACAAAAAAAAAAACCAACTTCAAAAAGGAAACTAAAAAGTGAAAAATAAATTTACTTAGTACAAAGTAATTCGTATTTTGATTTAGTTAATCAGAAATGATTAAATAAATATTTTATAATTTTGAAGTCGGTGCCAAGTAAAACAATAACTACTCTAGTATCTACTCAAAGGTTGTATTCAGTTTTCTTTCATAATTTGTTTCATTGACTATTAGGTTGAATACTGTTATTATTCTGTTATTGTTTTGACATATCTAATAATATTTTTTGTACTTGTTTGTTGTGTGTGTGTTGTTTGTATTTGTTATTGTAGCCAGGTTGTTGTAGTATTTACTTGGCACCAACTTCAAAATTATAAAATATTTATTTAATCATTTCTGATTAACTAAATCAAAATACGAATTACTTTGTACTAAGTAAATTTATTTTTCACTTTTTAGTTTCCTTTTTGAAGTCGGTTTTTTTGTTAAAAATTATTTTATTTTACAATTTTTAGTGATGGGTAGACCTAACAAGGATGCTTTTTCTTTTATGTCGGGGGTTCGGAAACATACACAATACACAAGCACAAACACCCAGATCATGACAAACATCTATATGGCCAATACAAATGTCTGTCGTGCGCGGGGATTGAACCCACTAACGCCAGCGCAACAGCCGGTGCTGTGACCGCTGCGCTAACGCGTCGACATACTATGAGTAAAGTTCGCTATCAGGTGTACGTAATAACAACCGGGACTGACAGCCTAGCGTGTTCTCCGAGCCTAGGTTGGGAGAACCAAAAGGATTAACAACTAGACCAAAAATAAATATTTATATAAACATAAATATCCACTCCGAGCTGAAATAGAACCCGCGACCGTCGGTGTTTAGGCGCCGCCGACACGGCACATGCACCATTATATTAAAGCGGTCGTCAAACAGCAAAAGGTAACTGCTGTAAATTGTTGAGAAATTCCTGCGAGTGTTTATGGGCTCCATCATCAAACCTGGACCTGCGACACAGATGATCACACAGCAGGTAATTGCTATAAATCGTTGAAAAGTTCCCTCGACTATCTTTCGTCTCCATCATCAGACTTTAATGGCACTTACAACTCATATATATGCAAAGTTCTCATCAATAGAAACGAATTAAGTTCAAACAGCAGGTGATTGCTATAAATCGTTAAAGAGTTCCCTCGATTATCTTTTGTCTCCATCATCAGACTTTAATGGCACTTGTAACTCATATAGGTGCAAAGTTCTCATCAATAGAAACGAATTAAGTTCAAACAGCAGGTAATTGCTATAAGTCGTTGAAGAGTACCCTCGACTATCTTTCGTCTCCATCATCAGACTGAGATGGCACTTATAACTCATATATATGCAAAGTTCTCATCAATAAAAAACGAATTAAGTTCAAACAGCAGGTAATTGCTATAAGTCGTTGAAGAGTACCCTCGACTATCTTTCGTCTCCATCATCAGACTGAAATGGCACTTATAACTCATATATATGCAAAGTTCTTATCAATAGAAACGAATTAAGTTCAAAAAGCAGGTAATTGCTATAAATTGTTGAAGAGTTCCCTCGACTATCTTTCTTCTCCATCATCAGATCGACTCCAGACCTTTATTAAATAGTAGTGCTTTATAGTACTTAATGAAAACATGATTAAATTTACTAGTCACCCTTACGATTTTTGAAAGTTTCCCTCGATTTATCTGGGATCCCATCATCAGATCCTGGTTTCCTTATCATGGTACCAAACTATAAATATCTCCTTTCCAACAAAAAAAGAATTATCAAAATCGGTTCATAAACGAAGAAGTTATCTCCGAACATACATAAAAATATATATATATATATACGGTCGAATTGAGTAACCTCCTCCTTTTTTTGAAGTCGGTTAAAAAGTAACTTTATCATTAGAAGTATGTATTTAGGAGACACTTCACTTTGTTACCACGATCTACTCAATCTTGAAAATGTGAAGATGGATGCTACGATTATGAATAAAATAAAATGTTGTTTTGAATTGAAAAAAATAAATTCAATCAAATTGTATTCGCTTCGGCAGTACATATACTAAAATTGGAACGATACAGAAAAGATTAGAATGGCCCCTGCGAAATGATCATCATCATCATCATTACAGGCTATACAGTCCACTGCTGCGAACGGATGACGATGAGGAAATCGTGAAGCGTTCTACATTTTTTCTTTGCTTTAAATGTTTACATATACCATGCTGTGACAACTTGTAAATAAAGCAGCACTTATCAAAATATTGTAATACACGTTTGTAAATCATATTTATCAGTGTATGTTATGTAAGTTGTTCTGAATAAAAAAAAATGTTCACTTCAAAATTTATTTCAATTTACCCACCAGCTTGCAAATGAAATCCATGTAAAAAAATATACAGTACTAGCTTTTACCCGCGGTTTCGTCGCATTGAATATTTTTTTTAATAAAAAGTATCCTATGATACTTCTAATATCTCCAAGAATACGTTTACGAAGTTTCATGATGATCGGTTAAGAAGTTTTCGCGTGAAACCGTAACCAACAAACTTACATTCAGATTTATAATATTAGTAGGGATAGTTTTAGTTAATAGGTATACTTAGTTCTTGTTAATTATTTTCATACTGTTTTCAATTTCAAATTGTTCTTGTTATCTGATAATCGAATCGTCACTAATGAAACTATTTGTCAATAAAGCCGTGATGAAATCAAAAATTTTCGAAAATGCTTTGCGCTTTTGTGACACGTAACGAGATTTCACCCCGATCTGCACACGCTGCTGAGTGGCTTTAATTTCGAGGCCGCTCTCATTTTCGTCATTACGAACTACTGAATGCTTCATTTGACATTACTGAAATGTTGGCACACAACTGCACGAATGATTCGACCTCTTTTGCTGACGTGAAACGAAATGTGTGTAACGATAAAGTACATACATTTTGACCCTAATTTTTAAATATTTCGTGTGAATGTTTGGGTGTTTTATTTATAAATTTCATTTTAATTTGTTAGTATCATTACGGCAGAGTATTTCTTAAACTTTGAGGTAGAAGTAAATAGTAGAGTAACTCTTATACGACGAGCTAAACAGTGCTAAAAATCGGAGTAAAATGGCTACTATAACTGAGTTGTGTACGAAGAATAACCAGTAAGGAAGACGTCATCTTTCCCTTTTTTTCTTCATTCTATCCTACTTTTTGATCTCTTAGCTGTAAAACATTTGTATCTTGTTTCATACCGAAAGTGTTATAAGTAAAAGCAATTACTTAACATCAAGTGACCGGCCACCGTTTGCTTCCAAAAACAAATAATATCCCTCTTTGTCTTGGTTATTTAATTATTGCAAAGTATCCCAAGCTTTGTTTCTCTTCTAATATATAAATTATAAAGTTGTATTTTCATTATAAGGGGAAGGGTATCTGAAGTAAATTCTTGAGAAGTCAACACCAGTGTTGTATGCGCTAAAATCCATATTACATTAGAACAATCAAATTTGTTTTCATATTACTAGTACCCTCATCAAGTCATTTTAATATTTTTTTTATTTTTTTATTTTATTTAATTAAACAGTAGCACAATAGATGTCTAACAATATAATTCAAACATTTAAATCAGTCTTACATACACTTTATGAGGCTAATAATCAATCACCTTTCAAAGTTCACAAAATATTTACTATTACTCGTAACAACATAAAATACTAAATATGACAAGATAAATACATATTAATAGTAGAATCACTTTTGAAAAGAAGGTAGATTAAAAAATAAAATATCAAACAGGTAACTGCATAATAGTAGGCGATCTTATCGACCAGTAATATTTACGTGATGCGAGCTACCTCGCCGCCCGCTCCCTCTTACTGTATAGACACTTGCGGGGATGTCGTTACGGCATTCGAGGCTCTCTCAATTAGTCATGCGCGTGCTCATAGCTACTACTGCTATCGAATGGTGGAAACAATAGGTATCGATGTGGCAAACGACACGTGCCGTATTTGTCGATATAAGGCAAATCTGATATTTTTGTTTTAAGTATATTAATTGACCTTAATGGAATTTATATGATTCTGAATTTTGTTGTCAAATTTTCATTTTAATATTAATATGAGCCTAGAACAGTCTGTATACAGAAAAAAATAAATCATTAAATAGTTTACTAACATAAGTGCAAAACTCCAGGACGGCTGGACCAATAACGACTTTTTTTTTAAATTCTTCTATTACTTTGTAGACAGTTTTTATGGAATGTAAAATCAAGAAGATTGCACGCAAAATTGGAAAATAGAAAAAAAAAACTTTTTTTCTAATTTTACGCGCTTGCCAGTTTGCAAGAAAAGACAATGACTATCGTGTCAGCTAGTTCTACAATAAAAAAGGAATAATTTCTGTACAGGAAAGTTCGTGATCTAGTTTTAAAGTTGACGTAGAACTTGATTCTTCGAACGAGGCAATATTGAAAAATGATACTTTTTCCGTTGTCAGCCAAAACATCGTCAAACCACTTCGACTTTTGTGGACTTTGTAAGAAGCCTGGGAAACTTTGGTAGCAAGATTGAAACTAGAACAAAGCTTCACGTAACTTTTCATCAAATGTTTGTGTATTATACTAGGTAATCTTTCTTAAAAAAAATTCATTACGATTAAAAATTTGTTGTTTATACTTTCATACTTATATTATATAGAGGAAAAATACGATTGTTTTTTTACAAACAAACGTAGATAAAGCTAAAAACTACTTGGCGATTTTCAAATTTCTTTCACTAGAACCATTTTGTTTTCCAAAAATTTCGATCTAGCGGGTACATCGTTCCATAGCTAATTGGCTAGAGCGCCGACACGGTCACTCGAAGACGCGGGTTCGATCCCCGCTGGAGCGGTCAATTTTTGATATGATATTCAAAAATGTTTAGAATTCCTAATGTGTGGGTAACACAAAAATAAAAATCGTACATAAGTGCTATAGACTATATTTTAAAGTTCAAAAATGGAACATTGGTTTGTGTTATATAAAGTTATGAAAATGACGTTTACTTTTAAATAGGTAAGTTATATTATTAAGTATTTAAAAGATCTATTTTGTAATAATAGATCATGAATCATTAAGATTAATAAATAAATTTAATGTCTTTATAGGTCATGAATATTTATTTATTTAAACACTTATGTTTTTTATTACGTAACTTTAAATAAAATATTAACAAATATTTTATCAATACTTAACAGATTATCGTCAAATAAAGACCTGAACGATAATGGATTAAATCTGGCTGTACCAATATAATATCTATAAAAAAAAATCCAAAAAAAAGTTGTCATTTAATGGAAAACGGAAGTGATATTAAAAAAAAAGTGTGTATGTACTTATTTACGCACGTAAGAAATTATACTTCATTGGCTAGCTAACTTCACATTGTTAACTTCTTCTTCGTTGTAATTGTTATTGTGTTGTATTGTTGTAAAAATATACTCTAATTATTTTTCCCTAATGCACCAAAAGAAGTATAACACCAAACATTTTTTTTTTCTTTTACACAAATCTAGTCTTGACAAAAAAAAAAAAACATGAAGAAGAAAAATAGACAAGAAGCATAAAAAAAGTTATCTAAGTTCAGTCAATCTAAATTCATACGGGTGTATATATATTGTGTATTTTTTTTATTTATATCGATGAAAACGGTAAAACTGTCATTTCATTGTGTAGAACGTAATAGTACTTAACCATCATCATCGAGTTGTATAAGAGTTCCCTATTGCTAAAAATGTGGGATGACAATAATTATAATGACAATATCAACGGGCACACCCATTGTCATTGTTTGTAATTATTATCGGTAACTGAATTGTGATTCTGATAAAAAAATAATGTTCAAAATTTTCAATTCTTTTTGTCTTGTAAACATGTAAAAACTCTATGAAAACATTCCTATTCACTCCATTATTGTAAAAGTTTGATAAAATATTATCAAATGAGCCTTGTACATTCCACTGTTGGGTATAGACCTCTTACTTCATGTAGATGAAGGTTAGCGGATAGTTATGTTCTTTGAGTAACGATCGCTATTATTATTATGATAACAACCGAGACCGACGGCTTAACGTGCTCTCCACGGAAGCACGGTGGGGAGATCTATTAGGACAGGCATTCAAACCGAAAAGAAATATTTGTACAAATACAAATACGTATCTATCCCGAGCGGGAATCGAACTTGCAAACCGTCGGTATCTTAGGAGACTACACGCATCATTACACCAAAGCGTTTACCAGAACTTTAACAATGAACAAAAAATGTTAGTATAATATTTACATAGTAAATGTCACAAAAAATGTTCTATTTTCGCGTACGAGTGTATCACAGATCTCTGCAACCACTGAATAAATGTAAGAGGACGTGTTAAGTGTTTTCCACTCAGAGTATATATTGTGTCATCTCCAAAACTCTGGAATCGTGCCAACGAGTAATTTTTACGTTGGTTTTTTTAAAGTGTAACCACTAGGTGTAATTTTTTAAATGTTTTTTTTTATGTTGATGGCAACCCATTTTTAATATATTATCTAATATACTCATTTATTATAAAGTATGTTTCATTCTATTTATCAGCTCGGCAAAAATCGATTTAGGTTCGGATCTTCTACTGTTACTTCAGCATCTAAAATAAAAAAAAGGTCTGAATAAAATATTTTTTTCGTTAGCCGTACTGATGTCTTAGTACATGTAGCCTGCCTGGTTTAACTTGTGTGACGTTTATACTTATTTATTTTTATTTAATCTTTATTATGGTATACCATCATCAGTAGTGGAAATTTTGGAGTATCCATGTTTTCGCTTACGATGGTCACTCCATTCATTAGACTATAATCTAAAGTCCATAAACCAGCTTAAGATGATCAGTGAATTCAAACATGCCTGTATATTCTAAATTTCAAGATATTTGGACATGATACTGTAGGTTATGACGTCTATGATGTATATACTGTCAAAATGTTGACCTGTTACAATTTTATTACAAGTAATTCATCAATGTTAATTTTTTATAATTCTAACAAATTTTAATTCCTAAAACACTTAATACAATTTTAATTTCTCAAACGCTAACGAAAACAATGAAACGAAATGTCACTATAAAATTAATTAAAACGGATTATTTATAATCTTACATACGTTTTAATTAACTAGAATGTCTCAATTATGTTTCAGAAATTAAAACGTAATACTTGAAACTATTGAATCAATTCATAAGCTCATTAACGCTTTCATTAAAACGATATCTAAGTGGCTTTTTCCGTGTAATGCGATTAAAGTGCCCGAGAGTATTTGCGTAGTTATACGTACTCGTATTTGTAAGCAGATGAACGCATGAACTGTGTTTTGAGCCGCTTACGAACTGCTGTGAGCCGTTACGGAATGCGTGAGCCGTTATCGGATTCAGTGAACCAGCATAATTGTGTATTGTTTCACGGAGGTTATGGACTGCTTTAGTTAGGAAGCACTTTTGACTTGGGGAGTAAGCTGGTGGATGCGTGGCAAGAGCGTTACGAAAAGTGTTTTCGGGCGAGACGAACGGAGTAAGAGAGAGAGGTGCGAGCTCACATTTTCTTTTTCTCTTTCTCTCATAGCCAATTGAGTTTCGCATATCTAAGATACAGTGCAGGCCTATTGTGCAGAACTGTTTCTAAAGAAGTTTTGCTTCAATCTTGTGGTTTAAAGTAAACTCGTTTTTTGTGTTTGTTGCTACTAATTTTTTTTTGTGGTTTTGTCTGCCCAGTTTGTGACATTTGTTCCACTAACTTGCTAAAAGTTGAATCTCAGTGTGAGTATGTGTGTTGGTGTGACGATATAGATTTCTCATAGAAAAACTAATATGGATCATTTATTTTTAAAGTCTATTAATGTTTGTTACATAAAGGTAATTTCTTATGTATTATGAATGTGAATTCTAGAATAAACACTAAAATCTGGAGGTTATCAGCACTTAAAACTCGTTTTCGTACGTATCTTTTGTAAGATTTACTAATTGTCATTTCTAATTTACAATGCAGTGTCATTTTTTAGGATAAAATTGAAGAATTGAAAACAGATATTGCTTTACATAATTAATAGTGTTTATAGTGTTCCGAAAATTCTCAACTATTTACTCGAACAATTGAACTCACCATCATTAAATATATTTAAATAACCACGATACAGTCTTATTAACACTTTGACGTTATATCAGTATAAAGAAAAAATAAAAGCTATAATCCGACTGATTGTACTGTCTGTCGAGGTAATTTAGAAAATGGCTTATATTATTAATAGCTAAAAATGTTCAGCTGAGTTACTTAATATTAAGTGATTACCACCACTCACCAATATTTATAGTGCTTCTTATCTACATGAATACTACAATAAGTTTAATGACCTTATCTAATGCTAAAGGTCAAAGGAAAGAGATATTATACAGATAATATATTATATTTATATAGATATATACGAGTCTCCCCCATATTATATCTATTACATATCAAATCAATGTGTAGGCTACCCGACATTTATTATTCGTTTATGTATATTATATTTATTTATATTACACATATATTAACTTTTACTATTTAATTTTGAAAATATTATTTTATATATATTTAATAAACAAGCATATCCGCACGATACCCGTAGTATACGGCGTATTTGACATTACTTATTTCTCTCGCAATTTTTAAATTGAAATTAATTTGGCATTTCTTAAAGAACGGTCTAGAAATAGCTCAGAGCGCATGATCGAAAATTTTGCAACAAGGGCTATCGAGGAAAACGTAATTTGGTTTTGTAATAAATAAAAGGGTGAATAACGAATATATATTGTCAAAACGCTAAACTGTAACTAAAATATATTGTTTAACTCCCAAAAATGCAGCAATAATAGCCAATATACGATGACACCTAACAATGGAGTTATACCACAGATTACTACAGCTCCTAAGTACTATACCTTCTCTTCTTATTACTATTATTAGTTATGTATTTTAACGACACGACTATTGCGCCTGAAAATAAGCCTTATAAACCATTACTCCTTCGCAGCAGCACGCTTCTAACAGATAAGCAGGGATGTCGTGAGTATTAATACGCTTAGGTCAATAATCGTTCAAAGACATCAAATAATATATACCTACTTATTTTTAACTAGCTGTGCCCGCGACTTTGTCAGTTTGAAGAGTTATAAAATAAATAAATTTCTAATATAAAATTAACCTAAGTTACTCCTTATTACATCAGCTATCTGCCAGTGAAAATCGGCCCAGCCGTTTCAGAGATAAGCTGGAACACACAGACAGATAGACAGATAGACAGACAAAAATTGTAAAAAATGTTATTTTGGTATATGTACCATGTATGCATCAATAGACATTTAGTAGAAAGCGGTTATTTTAGATATCACAAACAGACACTCCAATTTTATTTATTTGTATAGATAAGCTATTACTTATCTAATATGTAGACACTACACTGTGCAAAAATCATGCTCATAAAAATTATTATTTTATATTAATTTTAAGAAAGATTTGTATTTTAATACGAGTCTTATCTTATTGCGAGTATCTGTGGACGGAGTTTTTGTAATTTGATACATTTATATTGAATTAGTCAAATTAATCTCGCCAATACACCAGAAAGTATATTGATACTCAGATCAAATAAATTACCTCGACGACTTTCGTGTTCGACGCGTACAATTGTTGACGGTACTTGAATTGCGGGTCTTCGGAGTGTAAGAATCCGGTATCTATTTATCGCTCTCATGTGTCTCTAGTATCAGAAACTTTGATTTATCACCTCGGTGACACTAGTTACATGCAAGCCGTTGTAAATAACTCTCAACTAGACTATTTCGATTATCTAGAGATTAAAATTTCAGTTTTTTAATGTCAAAATTTTATAGTCTTTTTTTTTAATAGTAGAACTGATCAAATATGATTACAACATATTGTAAATTATATACAAAGTTTCATATAATTAAGAAATACGGACTAATGATAATAACAAGAATTTCAGGCAATGCAAGAATTTTCAAATATTTATTTACTCGGACTTCAGTAGTTCAGGTCAGTCATCCTAAACTTCCAAAGCTGTGTGTAGGAATTCCTTATTTGCTCAAAAGTATTATCCATATTAATAATTATAAAATTATTTAAATTTAATTTCAATTGATATTCTCACGAACAAAAATTCATTTTTATTTATATAAATCGTATTCCGCGTGATGTGACCAACACAAAAATGGATTAACATACCACATTCAGTACAACGAACATTTGAGTATTACTATTTTCAACCCGATAATTGCTGTGATGAAAATGGGATATTGCATTGAAAACCAATAAGTTTAACACTGAAAAGTTAATTTTCATGTGAGTTTTTCCATAAAATTTTCGTTTTAGATTTTTATGATTTTGACCAAAGTTAACAAGTTAATGTATTGTTCGAAGCCGATTTTAGTTCAAATATTTGTTGAATAGTTACAATTTTATAGAAAAAAATAATGCACTGCTTTTTACATTTTAAGCATTCAGCGAAGTACTTTCAGTTGTCTTTGAAGTAAAAGTTTCAAAATAGTTTTATGCAACGTCATAGAAATTTGAAGTACTAACTAAACTAGAATGATCTAAAGTTAAGTTAAAATGAGTGATGAACTTGATGTAAGTATAAATACAATAAGATCTACTTAAGTCATCAAGTGAAATATTAACTCTCTAATTGAATTACCGGTATATACCAGTAGTTACCGGTATTATAAGTAATTTAAACAAGTTTTAATCTTCATTACCTTAAACAACTTTTCGATGACCTAATAAAACGAGTAAAATGTGCTATATTTTATTGAAATAAGACGCTACTTTTGAGAATATTACTTAGTAATGAAGTTTTATATTATGAACCAACAACTTCAATGGACTGAGAGTCATAAAAGCTTAAAGAGAAAATTATATACGAGCATAGTACAGAAAACTACTTATTTCGCAACTACAAAAAGAAATGACTAAAACTTTGCTCATTAGAAGTTACACTATTCGTACAAGAAATAAAAAATATTAATTTATTATATTTTAAAGATATGTGGTCAAATGTAAGTATAAATGTATAAAGGTCTGGCTGAAATGATTGTTATTCATTGTTGTTACGATTTTTGAAAATTTTTGACGAGAAATGACGTCGTCTCAGAAATTATTGCAAGACAACCTGTCATTTCCGAGACGTAGGATGGATGAGCCAGGTTATATTCGAACAGTGACTAAGTCTTGTGATATTTACTCAATTGGAGACAGTTTTCCAGCTGCTAAAGTACAGAATTCAAAATAAATTGAACTTTTACAGTCTGTAAACGTTCTATTACTAGATGAAGAACTTCCGTATGTAGAATAAGACTTATAGCTTAATTTGTCATATTGCTATACTGTGGGTTGGCAGGATGATTTTCCTACTGTTGGTGAAAATTTCATCAGTTATCTGTGACATTAACTGAAATCGATGGTTTTATGTGATATTCGATACATATTAGGGAGACCAACAAGTATCTAAGACAGACGCAAATCCTGAATCCTTAAACTTTGTCATTAAGAAATCTTCTGGTACCACTACAGCCGGATAGTTATCAGAAGGGTGTGTCTTTGTGTACATATGTATGCTTAAAAAAGATCAGATGGTAGTTTCTGTAGTGTTACGAATATAGTTATGGTATGCGAAATAATACTATTTATTTATTTACGCATTGGTGACCCTAACTAAACCATCAAACCAGAAAATAACTTAGAATATCGAATTTGAATAATCTTGCTACTAGATTAACAGTGATAGTTATATGTCGGAGATAGCAATCGAGATCAATTAAAAAGGTCTTAGAGTATTAGAGAATGCCGCAAGATATCTGGCAGATCGTAATAATTGTCTATTGGGTCGATATAATTTTAAGCATCAAACAATTAAACAGTTACTTATCATACTTAGCCTTATTATTTAAATATATTTTTAAAGCTTTTAATCGAGATAGACCATAACATAAAATGTCTTACTTAAAGATCAGGATGACGGTGGAAGTACCTTAACGTTACAGAGGACTAAAGCCGAAATAATACTGCTACCAAGAACTATTTTCTTAGTTTGGTCAGTAAGCTAGAACACTTGGGGATGGTTTAGCAAAGCGCTTGTTGTGCAACTAGTACTGAAAGGCGTATAAAAAAAATCTGTCGTTTTGACAAATCGAAAAATAATGTATCCTTAAGTTTATGAGCCTAACTTATTTGTACTAAGAGGTTAATATGTCTTAAGGAGACTTTTGACTAGCCCGTTGGCGCAGTTTGTAATGGCGCTGCTTTCAATTTCGGGGTTGTGGGTTCAATTCTCGCCTGAGTCTGGCTGTTATATTTGTTTTTATTTATGTATGTATTATTTATATATGTATTTATAAAAAAAACTAGATAGATCGCGGTTTATTACGTATTTTAAACGCATGACGTTTCGGATACTTCACGGGAAGATATATATATTTGTGTTTGATTGATATATTTGTATTAATATTTAAGGAGAATAACCCCGTTCGTTCCAGAACATTCCAGCTCAGCGTTAAATTTAATTTGTCGTTTATTTTTTTAAAATATTTGCAAAAAAAAAAAAATTTTAGCGACAAATTACTAATAAAATCAGAATTTTCTTATTGCTCAAAATCACTTAAGATACCCCAGATTTGTATTCGCAACGTCTCGTCAATGTAATTTAAGGAAAAACGACATTAGAATTTAAATAAGCCTTTCTTTATATTGATTCATTTTATTAGAAATTTCAATAATAAATATTTTGAAAATTTGAATAATAATTATTTCTTTTGATAAAACTACAATTTTTTGCTTATAATTTATTATTGTTTTATTGGATATCTTTTACTCTTACGTAATTACTACAGAAGAATTCCCAAAGATGATGTGTTATTTGTAAAATATAATTTATGTTTCCTCACAAAAATACCCATGATAATTCACGGATCAGAACACTATAAATATCTAATGTAAATATCGTACATAACATACACACATGGTCGTCAGTTCCTACGGTAAGCATCTTAATGCTTGTGTTATATGTAACAGTTGACTGTTGTACTAGACAATGATAGTGCTATTATGCAGCACTAGATCAGTTTTCAGCTCGAAAAAGACTGTAAAATTTTTAGTTATATTTTTATTTGGTTACTGACATAGTTTTTAAGTATTTTTACTAAAACCTATGGATCTTGATAGGTTCAAATAAATAATTTTTATTTTTATTTTGTTTACGTACTAAATACTTTTTTTTTGATAAATATATGTTAGAAATAATATATATAGAAAAACAAATTTATAGCGTAATAAAAATTTAAAAAAATGCATATTTTTTTTAATCTTAGAAAAAATTCACCGATTTTTCACTATAGTGATTTCGTCAAGCACTAAATTGTAAATACTGTTCTACTAAAACCACGATACCATTTTATTTATCTTTAATAATACGAATGCAGGAAAATTATTTGATATATCAATTTCGACCTTGACTCAATTAATTTTCGTAATGCTGACTAATATAATAAAAAGTTTTATTAATTAAAAAAGTCATAACGAATGAATCCGAAAGATCTGTAGTGGCTCTCCAATAACGAGCCGTTCTTTCTTCGACGGGTCAAGCGCAGACACTTCATTAGGAAGAAACGTGAAACATTATTGATACAAATTGACCTGAATGACCTAATGAAATGAACAAATTGAATGAGGGAACGATACACATAATATAAATTATTTCGGAAACAGGATATTGTTTTACATGAGGAGTTTGTGTTGTTTGTCTTGATATTTATTTTTACCTTAAAATTTGAAACTGATTTTTTTTAACAAATTTAAAACATATTAATTTTTCTTTATCAATTACATTTGTGTAGCGAACATTTTAATGCAAAGTAATATTTGCCGAAGTTAACTAATGATTATTTTGTGATGTATGTATGTAATTAGAAAATTGTTAAAATGCAAATAAATATTGTTAAATCTCGTGTAATGTATTTTTATGTAGATTCCTTTCATATTTTCATTAGTATTAAAATTTTTGGCTTAGATCCGACCAGTTATTAAGTTTACATAGTGTTAGCATTTAAATTTGTAATTCTGACAATTATTAAATTATTGGATTTTGTGTCAATATTACTCTTATTGTTTGGTCGCTTAATACTGGAATAGTACAAATATGGTGACGCCATCTTCCGAATGGGTAATACCTATTATTCATTTACGATTAGTCAGTCACTATCTTTGTTATCTGTTTTGCAGGGTAGTCAAACGATAAATACTGTTATCATTTAAATGTTCTTATTTTGATTATTATTTGTTGAAGTATCTACCGGACGAGCATAAAAATGGGAACACCATCTTCCGAATAGTTAATACTAATTTTCTGATTGGTCAGTCGCCATCTTAGTCATGTATTAGCGGAATTGTTGTCCTATAAATATAAAATAATAATAATTAAAACTATTAAGTGAAAAAAACATGTGTCTTTATTTATTTTTGTCGACAGTATAAAATTACATATATAATTTAAAAAAAAAAGTTTACTATTAATATTTTAGTTTTACAAACGTCATATCATACAGTCGTATGACTGATATTACATCACTTCCGTTATATATTTTTCTTACGGTTTTAGTATCACATTTTTTCAGTTCGGGCGCCCAGCCAAATATCAAGCCTGCCGTAAGGAACTTCGTTCCAATAATTTGTAAGTGAAGAAGCAGTTATTGTTTAATTATTGTGCGTCTAGCGTTGCTGCTTGATAAGTGGCGTATAAGTGATTAGTGTGATAACGTATTAAATGTAGTTAAAAGCGTGTATTTTGAATGAATAACTATAGATGTGAACTGAAAAATAAATGTTTCATTGAGTTTTCTCAGTCGTATTCTACATTAGTGACGATTTCCATTTGCTAGTCAGGACCCATGAGGGTAAGTCGATAAAAGACCATATTAAAAGTTACGATGGGTATCACGTGCTTATCACATGTAAAACCTTTGTGTATGTTGTAACGGTAAATCTCTTTTATCTTTATATATACACACATATATAATATTTACTATTTATACTTATATACCATTCCCTATTATTTATCAATGAATAATATTTTTTAAATTAAGATCTTATATAAGTCGCATATCTCCGGGCTTTAAATAGATTGCCTTAGCTCTTGGATAGTATCCTATGTTGTTAATTATTTATTACGTGTTTTAAAAATTTTATCATTACATATTTTTCTTCTATTATTTACTAGCTGAACCCAAAAAATTCGTACCGCCATTTTTATGCGAATATATCGATTTTTTTTTTCAATTTACTTGCGCGCGAATCTTGTGCTTAGGATAACGAGCACAAAATCAGAAATTATGCAATTTGTTGCGGCTGTTTAGAAGTCAGGCGCATACTTACACTTCGGAAATTAGTTTTTATTTATGTTGATGTAATGGTACAAAGTTTCAAAGATTCAAACCAATATGGGAGTTGGTTGACCACCGACGACCTGACCAGACAGCGCGCGACCAGAATTATAAATTTTAATATTTAGTAAATGTTAAAATGAATAAATATTGTTAATTGTACTATCTGCTTGCCGCTAGCTGCTTGTTTCACTCTAATTTTTTGTTCTACTTACTTAGCATTATGAGATTGTAATTCTATTTGTAATTTAATTTTATCAAAGCCAGGGGCAGGTAGCAAAGTCGTCTTTTTATGTATTAAATTTTTTATTGCACTCTATAAAAGTACTTTCGCGAAACATTCTTTTATTTAGTGTTATGTGTACTTCTTAGTATTATTGTAAGCTGTTGTATTATTTGAGTTACATTAGAACTTTTGAAAGTTGGTCGACTCCTACGTGTACTACCCTAAGTTAACGCTTTGTGTACAGTATCACCTTCTATTGGTATCTGTCTTGCGTTAATAATCTTTATTGCACAAGTTACTCACTCCATAGATATTTTCAGTAAGTGATTAGAAGTCTAGCCCTTTCAAATCAGCCTTAAACGATGTACGTGCAAAGCTAAATACTACTGCTGTAATTTATTTTAAATTTTAGATGATCATATATAATATACAATAGTGACATGCAAAAGTCCAATTCAGCTAAGATATATTTTATCCTTAAATATTATTATTATTATTGGAGCTTTGTCCATCAAATTGATATAAAGCAGATTGTTAAGATGTAAATAAAATATGACTTCAGAGTTAGAAATAATGTACATTTTAACTAATAAATTATAATAAATAATAATATTATAAATCAATAATTACTTGAAGAGCAACCAATTTTGTTTATAATCATAATTGTGTTTGCAGGTAAACGAAAACAACCGACTTTAATTATATCAACAAGTAATACGACGTAAGTAGACGAAAAAATAGTCAAGTAAATACGCACTATCAAACATTACTCTGGATATACGAAAAGCCATGGCCAAAAGGGACAGTGCATTTCGAAAATTTAAGCTGTATCGATCGGAAATCAATTGGTCAATCTACAAAGCTGCTAGGAATAAGTGTAACCAAATGTGCAGGAATTACAAGCGCCGATTTATTTCGGATAAAATATCTAACTCCTCAACTACAGACACTTTAAAATTTCTTAAATCTTTAGGTATAGGCAAAGACACTAGCTCTAATAACAACATTTCTGTAGATATTGATGACCTAAGCCGCCACTTTAATACTTCTCATGTTTTTGATGATAACACCAAACATGACACTTTATCTACGATCCTAAGTCTGCCAAAATATGAAAAGTCCACATTTAGTTTCTCACAAGTAAGTGATGCCGATGTACGGAAACGTGTGTTGTCACTTAAATCCAAGGCTCTAGGTTGTGATGAGATTGGTCGCACAATGATTATTCATATTTTGGAATCTATACTACCTGCTGTTACTCACATTGTCAACTTTTCTCTAACTTCAGCTACCTTTCCGGATTTGTGGCGAAGGGCTCTGGTTCTCCCATTACCAAAAATTTCTAACGTATCCCTTCCGAATCATTACCGTCCTATTTCTGTTCTCCCGTTTCTCTCCAAAATTCTCGAATCTATCGTCCACAGCCAGTTGTCTGATTATCTTTTATCTTGCAACTTATTGGATCATTTTCAATCCGGATTTCGTGTAGGCCACAGCACTACTACTGCTCTGATTAAAGTGACCGAGGATATAAGAGAGGGGATGGAGAACAAATCCGTGACAATTCTAACACTTATAGATTTTAGTAACGCTTTTAACGCGGTGGATCACGATTTGTTACTCGCTCTGATATCTCGAATTAACATCTCTGACGTTGCTCTTCAGTGGTTTTCTTCATATCTTTGGGGACGCAAGCAAGCGATATGTATTGGCTCTAAGCGTTCTGATTGGTGCGACGTTGCTGCGGGCGTTCCTCAGGGTGGAATTCTCTCCCCACTACTATTCTCACTATTCATTTATTCTATTACTTCTATACTTTCCTGTCAGTACCACCTTTACGCTGATGACTTGCAGCTGTATGCACAAACTAGCATCGACCGTCTTGATGATACCATTGCTAAGCTTAATGATGATCTTTCGCGTATCTCGGTCTGGACCAAAAATTTTGGAATTAATGTCAATCCCTCTAAATGTCAGGCTATGATTGTTGGGAGTTCTCGTCAACTATCAAAAATTCAACAACCTACATCACCTCTCTTTTTCAATAACGTGGTTATCCCGTTTTCCTCTAAGGTTAAGGATTTGGGTGTGACTTTGGATTGCTCTCTCAGTTGGGCAGATCAGGTTCGTGAGATATCTCGCAGGTTTTATGCATTTTTTCATTCTATCTTGCGCTTTAAAAATTTTCTTCCCGCGAAGGCCAAGCTTAATTTAGTAAATTGTTTTCTTTTACCTATTATTGATTACGGCGATGCTTGCTACCCTGACTTAAGCGATCCGAAGGATAAGCGAAGGAGCTCCTGATCAAGCTGCAAAGACTGCAAAATACTTGCATTTGCTTCATTTATGGGCTGCGCAAATACGACCATATTTCGTCCTACCGGTCTCAACTGCAATGGCTGCCGATTAAAGAAAGGCGAAAATTGAGAATTCTCTGTACCCTCTATTCTGTAATTTCCAACCCTTTTGCTCCTTCTTATTTAAAATCTAAATTTAATTTTCTCTCTAACACTCATTCTAGGGATCTTCGTTCTTCTCTTAACCTTACTCTATGCATACCTTCTCATAAATCTGGTTTTGTGTCTAATTCTTTTACAGTTAATGCCATCAGACTGTGGAATGAGTTACTGGTCAACATCAGGAACTCTCCTTCTCAACTTTCTTTTAAAACCCAGGTTAAAAAGTGGTAGCTAAAAAAACTCTGTCAATAGCCCCTCCTTATTTATCTTTTTACTCTCCTCATCTTAGGCTTACACTAAATATAACTTCATGTCATGACATTTCTTCGTGTGTTTACTTTTGTTTGAACGTATTTTTTTTTTCTCTTTTTTTATATATTTTGTTTGTAGTATGTATATATATAAGTATATTTATGTATTTATATGCGTATGTTTATTTTGCTTGTATTGTTTTATAGTCCTACCTCAACATTTACTTTTACTATTTTTTACGCCTTAAGGTTGACTGGTAGATAAGGCTGTACGGCCTTAAGTCCGCCTTTTGCGCAACATGTTATCTTGATGTGTTGTTATGTTGTTTTTTTTTTTTTGGAGTTGTGTAAAAAAAAAAATAAATAAATAAATAATTACTCCAAAAGTGGTAATCAGATCTCGATGAAATTTAAATGTGACCACAGGATAAACATCGGCTTTCGATTAAATTAAAAATCATCAAATCGATACACCAGTAAAGAGTTATGGGGATTTTCGAGAGTTTCCCTTGATTTCTCTGGAATCCCATCATCGGATCCTTGTTTCCTTATCATGGTACCACACCAGGGATATCTCCTTTCCAACAAAAAAGAATAATCAAAATCGGTTCTTAAACGACAAAGTTATCCCCAAACACACATAATATATATATCCTTTTTTTTGAAGGTAGAGTAGGGTAAAAAAGATTTAAGGAAAATTACTACATAATGTCGAATATTCGAATATTGCAATTTGTCGAAAACAGTCGAATATAACATTTAATAGAACATTTCTCTCGGTGTTCGGTTTAGTCCGGTTAGTGACAAGACAGTCATATTACAGAAGATATTCGATCAAGATTTCAGACAAAATTTCACTTTATTACAATGGAAAAGAGTTTAAGCTACGTCGTAGGTAGTGTGTCCATTTTCCTTACTTCATCCAAATTTTTAGCCCTTGTCTTTGATTAAACTTCGAGATGTGTCTGTTTTCAACCGTTTTACTTTTCTTTTCATTCGTTAAACTCTCATGTTACAAAGCGGTCTATTCAGTGTTTATAGCTAAAAGTTAAAAAATCGTACTTACTTAAATATTTTTAAAGGATTAATGTAAGACAATTATTTTTTATTTTATTTTTTTATTTTTAAATTTTGATCCACGGGCTCAAAATGCCCGTGCCTTTGTTTATCATGCATGCATTATAATACTACAGGCGATTTTTCTACTTATTATACTACAAATCAACAGTCCTGTGACTGCCTAGTAAAACTAGGACGTGGTCCGACGCTGACGGTTTTTTTTTTCCTTACTAAATACTGTTTATGCAGAAGTATACACATAATTGCTTTCTAATTTCTAACATTATTATTTTTCTTATCTATGTCTATATTTACACTTATTTGCCTAGTTATTATATATGTACACTTATTTCCTAGTTACCATATAATTATGTACACTTATGTTCTACTTACAATGTACACTTAACCTATGTTACTGTTAGTAAGGTTTTTTTTTTCCTTATATATATATATATATATATATATATATTATTTTTTATATAGTTATTATTTGTTTATCTATGTATAAGTTATCTATTTCTGTTATTTACTTAAATTTCACTACATAATTATTTATTTATCTATTTATTTATTTTATTTTATAAGTACATCTACAGAATACATATGGAACTAAATTATTTTTTAACCGACTTCCAAAAAAGGAGGAGGTTCTCAATTCGACTGTATTTTTTTTTTTTAATGTTTGTTACATCAGAACTTTTGAGCGGGTAGACCGATTTCGACAAATTTTGTTTTAATCGAAAGGTGGTGTGTGCCAATTGGTCCCATTTAAATTTATTTGAGATCTAACAACTACTTTTCGAGTTATATCTAATAATGCGTTTTTACTTGACGCTTTTTTCGTCGACCTACGTTGTATTATACCGCATAACTTTCTACTGGATGTACCGATTTTGATAATTCTTTTCTCGTTGGAAAGGGGATATCCCTAGTTTGATACCATGATAAGGAAACCAGGATCTGATGATGGGATCCCAGAGAAATTGAGGGAAACTCTCAAAAATCCGCAATAACTTTTTACTGGGTGTACCGATTTTGATAATTTTTAATTTAATCGAAAGCTGATATTTATCATGTGGTCACATATAAATTTTATCGAGATCTAATAACTACTTTTTGAGTAATCTTTGATAACGCGTAGTTTCTTGACTATTTTTTCGTCGATCTACGTTGTATTACTTGTAGATATAATTGAAGTCGGTTTTTTTTTCGTTTGCGAGCAAACACAATTATATTTTAATATCTTTAATAGTTATTAATAGTTTTTTTTCCTACTGAATTGATTTTGCAGACTTAATGTCAACTTATTTCCTCATTTGTTTTCTAGTACAAGAATAGAAAGTCTGTTTTTCACATTTAGGACAGAGATTTGCTCAGGAACGGCTGGATCGACTTAGCTGATTTTACAAACCTTGAACTTTCAGTTAACAAAAAACAATTATATAAAACATCTAATGTAATAAAAAAAAAACTATACGATTTTGTAAACGAGACACAAAAATAATAACATCGAACTATAATAAAAAAAAAATGTTATTGAAATTGATATTTTATTTACTCTATTTTAGCAACAAAAGCAAGGTTGATAGCAATGATAAGCAAGGTTCATATCTTTGCTAAGTGCACTTCTCATTTTTTTTGTTAATAAATTACATGTGCGTTAAGCTGGAACGCCTCGACTTTAAAAAATATATGCATTTACAGTAAAAACTGACTTCAATTATCCCTTATTTTCTATCTACTTAAAGATGTGTGTGTGTTTTTTTTTCTTTATACGAAAACTTCAATATATATCTTATTTTGAGATAAATTATTGTAACCAATTTATAGACGAGATATGACAAACATACCAAAAGAGCAAAACAAAATTATAAGATTTGACCTTAATTGCCACCCCTTCTCTTTCCGTGGGTGTCGTATTACGCCATTAAGGAATAACATAGTTCCACTACCACCTTGCGTCTTCGGTGCGATAAAGCCAGCCCTGTGATCCACCAACCCGCCTGCCCAACGTGGTGACTATGGGCAAAACACATGAGTTCACGCCATTTTTGGCGCAAGTGGAGGCTTATGTCCAGCAGACGACTGTATTAGGCTAAAGTGACTATCGCCTTAGAACTTAAGAAGTCGACCGATGGCGGGATAACTATCCAGCTGCTAGCTTTAAAATACACAGGTCGAAGACAGGCAGTAGCGACTGCGATGCGACAAAGACAGCACTGCAGTCACCAACATGCCTGCCTAGCGTGGTGACTATGGGCAAACACACATGAGTTCCCGCCATTTTTGGCGCCAACTTGTAGAGGCCTTTTTTTTTTACGTGGGGAAAATCCATCATGGACACACCCTCCAGCACGGGGGCGCCAGAGGGTTATGTCAGACTCCTACTGACTAAAAACCACCACGTGTGAGCAGTCGTCCGCCTGAGTGGGGCGAGATGGGGTCGCGTTAGCATTCGCCATCTCACCCCGGGAACTTGTAGAGGCCTATTCCAGCAGTGGACTGCGATAAGCCGAAGTGAGTGTATGTTTTGTTTCTTACTGATCGAACATTTCCTTTGAACCACTAATTTTAGATGCATTTTACTTTTTTATTTTTATTTTTAGTTACTTAATCAAAATGCAATAAATATCACATGACTTGTATAGATGTCCGCTATAATATAACCGTAATATTCCCACACTGGTTTAAAATTTGTAATTACGACTTCTTCTAAAAAATCTTTTAGAAGTAGGATTTATAATGTACATGAAATTTAAAGTTCTGAAATTCTCTACGTTTATTATACTAATACATTTAGACATTATACGTTGGAATGAATTCAAAACATTTTACACAATATATTGGAGTTCGTAAATTATTCTCACTGCACAAGTTTGATATTATATTAATGTATTCCTATTTAATCGATCCCTTAACAACTTGCAAACTCTTATTGACTTCGCCTTCAAAGTATTAACATTTAAAATTCAAATTTTTATTATCATTATTATAACTCACTTGAAGAGTAAAATGAGTTTGCGCATAAGTTCTAACATATCGTTAATCAGACAGAATCGAAAATAGAAATATGTCAAACCTACTATACAACTAAAAAAATAAATAAAATTGGAGTGTCTGTTTGTAATATTAAAATAACTGGTTTTAAACCGACTTCAAAAAGGAGGAGATTTCTCAATTCGACCGTATAATATATAAATTCATAATATATATATATATATATATATATATTATGAATGTTCGGAGATAACTTCGTCATTTATGAACCGATTTTGATAATTCTTTTTTTGTTGAAAAGGAGATATCCCAGGTGTGGTACCATGATAAGGAAACCAGGATCTGATGATGGAATCCCAGAGATATCGCTGGAAACCCACGAAAATCGTAGTGATGTCTAGTGCGTTTATTAATTTCTTCGTCTACTTACGTGGTAGCTGTGTGGCTACGGCATTAAAGAATATAGCCACGCCCTCTCTTCCTGTGGTTGTCGTGAGAGGCGACTTAGGATAACACAGTTTCACTACCACCTTGGAACTAAAAAGCCGACCGATGGCGGGATAGCCATCAAATTGCTGGTTAAGAAATATACAGGCCGAAGATAGGCAGCAGCGACTTCGGTGCGACAAAGCCAGCCCTGCGATCACCAACCCGCCTGCCCAGCGTGGTAACTATGGGCAACAGACATGAGTTCTCGCCATTTTTCGGGTGAACTTGTGAAAGCTTATGTCCAGCAGTGGACTGCAATAGGCTGAAATGATGATGCTGATGATGATTACGTTGTATTACTTGTCGATGTAATTGAAGTCGGTTTTTTTCGTTTGCAAGCAAACACAATGTTACTAAATGAATATGGATGTACAAACGGTACATAAACCAAAAAACATTTTACATTTTTATTTTTATTTTTAAACGGCTGAACCGATATTGACGCGGGTTTCACTGGTAGATGGCTGAGATAATAAGGAGTAACTCAGACTACTTTTATTTTAGAAATTTATTTATTTTGTAATTATGAGAACTGCACATTTTTTTATTTCGACGTTAGTCTAGTCTAGTGTTGAATATGTGATTAGAATTTTTAATTTACTAGTTTCGATGACTAGTAAAGGAATAGGGATATTTTCATCTACAAAATTACAGCAACCATACAAGAGTAAAATTTGTGACCAGACATTTATCGGATTTATCGGCGGTTGCGGGTTCGATCCCCACACATGACAAACATTTGTATTGGCCATACAGGTGTTTGCCGTGGTCTGGGTGTTTGTGCAGTCCTTGTGGGTCTCCCCACCGTGCCTCGGAGAGCACGTTAAGCCGTCGGTCCCGGTTGTTATCATATACACCTGATAGCAATCGTTACCCATAGCAGGGAATATATCCGCCAACCCGCATTGGAGCAGCGTGGTGGATTAAGCTCTGATCCTTCTCCTACATGGGGAAAGATGCCTATGCCCAGTAGTGGGATATTACAGGCTGAAGCGTATATATCGGACTGCGTAGATGTTTAATGAATTAAAAACATTACGTTATTTTTGAATTTCTAAACAAATTATATCAAAATCAACTTTGAAATAACTGTAGACTTATTTCACGTTCAAATATCAAAACTAAACGTGGGTGAAATCGCAAGACAGTTTATTAAAATGAAATATGAAACAATATCAAGAATTTTCGTGGCCGACGTTTTGATGTATTACACTAATCGTCAGAGCACCTGGGACGTTATATTTTAAGGGTTGAAGTCATACAACGTCGTATCATTTGTTTGATAGGGACACGTAGGATATTCAAAATTTAAGTTTGTAGTGAAATCCGAAATGTGGACGTAGAGGAGAGGTCGCTAGGACTTTCCTTTACTTACGTAGAAAAATATTCCAGAAAAAGAGAAGAGCTATATACAGGAATAGCGTTTCAAAGCATAATAAATATAAATATGATTGTAATTCGTAATGATAATTTCATTTAGCGATGAGGTAAATCGGCCAAATTTTATTGACAGTTTCTTTATTATAGTCTCATAATAAGCGGAGAAGATGGACACTCATGAAAAATTACAGTTATCTAGTTTTTGTAAATTGCTAATACGGTCTCAAATTTATTATTAAATGACTAAACTCCCACACCTTTCATAACTCATTTATTCTATAATGATGAAAATTCTAAAAACTAATGAATGCTAACTTAATTAATATCCAAACAACATTTTTTTTTGTTTAACATTAATTATGTCTGAGACTAGTTTAGTGGCGTAAAAGCTAACATTGATTGTAGTGGATTCGATTTCTTGTTTGATTGTTTGGTTTTTTACCACGGTTTTATTAGCATAATTTTCATCAATTTCCAGAAGCTTGATTTATTTGAAACTTTGCACACGTATCAAGGATGACAATGCAATAATTCAATAACAGTCTCCCAATATCCTTATTAGGGCCGCCAGGATTAATAAATTCTTTCGTGGATCCTCTGTAAGGTAGTAAGAGAGATAAGGCTAGCACGCGATGTGTGCATGTCTGCAGTTTCAGACTCACTCTTTCGGTCGGGCACTCGGCACAGCAGAACGGAGGCAGACACTTTTTCAGGCTAGTTGCATTTTTACCTTGTTTATTCCTTACTAGCTGTTTCCCACCCACTTCGCGTGGCGTAAGTTCGTCGCTTCGTTCTGCGCGGAATAGTTTCTTTAAATAATAATAATTTTATTCTTTAAATTAATAATGGAAATAAATAAAATTACTAAAATAAAAGTAGCAAAATCGAACTAAAGAATAAAAAATAAATTATAGTTTAAAAAAATTAAAAATCCAAAATAAAATTATAATAAAGTTTAAGTTATTAAGAAAATAATTTCATTCAGAGTAAAAAGCTTGGGGAGGCCTATGTCCAGCAGTGGACTGCGATAGGCTGAAATGATGATGATGATGATGAAAAAGCGTGGGGTGCTTGATGTGTTAAATGTAACAATTATTCTACTTGCAACTATCTATGTGAGAGTTATAAAGACATAGTAAAAAGTTATGAAAATATAGTAAAATGTACCCCACGTTTTTTACTCTGAATTGAATTATTCTTTTAATAACATAAATTTTATTATAATTTTATTTTAAAGTAATCAATTATGATTGATTGTTCGTTCTTCTACTACTGTAATATAAACTCTTTGTAAATAAAAATTATTTTCTACTTTTTAGTTCGATTCGCTATAAAGACGTGTTTTTTTAGTTTTTTTAAATTACAATTTATTTATTTTTCAATTTGAAGCACAAACTGTAGCTGATTATGATAAGTTAATTTTAGAATATAACAAAAAATAATCTCAATATAAAAACAAACCTTAGAAGGCGCGCAATCGAGTACAATTTATAGTGAATTAAGTTACAATTTATAATATATCGATAAACGGCCTCTACCCAGCTGTGAAATTTTTGAATTATTAAGTAAATCATCTTGTTTCAATTCATCAGTCAAGAGAATAATTGGGATCTGAGCGATAGCATCCCACAAAGGTCTGTTCAAGAAACTTTCATTATTACAATGTAGTATATAAGTAGGGAATTTAATATATTGTTATTGTATAAGAACAATGAACAAAGTTTGGACGGATTTTGGCTTAATGCAATTGTTATGTAAGTTGCTTTCTTGTAGAAGTTGGGACTCTTAATATAATTAGTGTGCGGCTATCACTTTTGTTTTGCCCTTTTGTTCCATTCAGACGCGTAATGTTAGATTGTTTGTCGTTTCCTTCTTTTTTGTACGAGACTACCTGAAGCGTGTTGTTTATTTCTTAGGGAATCGATATAAATTCACCGCCGCGTATTCGACGTAAGTGCTGAACACGTCGTAGCAAGCACCTAATTTTCACCGTCAATCCATATAATTGCTATTTTCTTCTCTCGTTCTTTTCATTGTTTCTATATTTTATGTTAGGTATTTTTGTATTCAATCGTGTTTAATACTATTAAATATTACAATTCATTTTTCTGTTAGATATGTACGATTAATTTGAAATAAAATAGTATTATAGAAAGAAAAGTGTTCTTTAGACCACACGACTGAAGCAAGACTTTCTATTTTCACTAACTTATATATCCCTCTCTACTTCGCTCGTAACGCTTTCTTCACGCTCCGCAAGTCAAGCGTGCGTAAATAATCTTTATTTAAAAACGACGTCAGTAAAATTGTAAAGGCGATCACTGAAATAAAGTATACCGCCTTTTTGTTTTGCATAATTCCTTGTATTATTAAACGTTCCGATAGAAACTCTGTAACAACACACTCGTTTAAAGTAGCTTTATAGTAACACTAGCGACTCATCCTGGCTTCGCACGGTTGCAATAACTATCAGTGTTCCTCTACTATATTATGCATGTATTATACATTTAAAGCTTCATCTGGAATCACTCTATTTATTAAAGAAAATCGCATCAGTCTTTTGCGTAACTTTAAATATCGAAGCATACAAACAGCGGGAAGTGACTTTGTTTTATACTATGTAATGATGAGTAGCCTATCATGCTTAGCAAACCCCATACTTACATTGATGTAATAGACAGGCGTACAATTTTCCCTTCAACTGACATCATGTTTGTGTATAAAATTTGATATCTTTTGATGATACGGGGCACTATAAAAGGCAACGTTCCCAAACGGTCGTGACATCGACCGCTTCAAGTATATCCACCCCATAATTTGGTAAAAAGGAATGTTGGAAGAATTTTTTACATCGATGAATACATAAATTGAATTGGTAGGATTTTCCACTGAAGTTCCTTTATTTTATTTTTTTTGTCAGCGCATTTCTCGAAGCTACACTTTTTATCTGATGACCTAGCTCGTTGCTGTCCCGCTCTTACGTATGTCAGATGAAAAAGATAGCGAACTCCAATAGACTGTAGAAGAGTTCATTTAGATTATGATCAGTGCAACAATTTTGCTGCATTTTTTCGTTTGATTCGTTCGAATATTTCTCATTGGTTTAGTTTAAGTTCAGACGTTTTACGATTGACTATTGTTTACACAAGTAAATTTAAAAACAGCTACAATTATTTGATTCGAGCTTTATTCATGATTAAAAAAATATTTATTGTTATAAATAATCACTTCACTGAAAAGTCTTGGTTTTAAAAAGATTAGTGGAGCTCTTTCGTTGCTAATGAGTTGCTAATCAAGTTTTTTTTTTGAATTTTAATACTTGTTAGTAGTCATTTTCGCCAAATAGGTATCTATGAGTTGTATTGAAATATTTTATAGTCTTATTTTTGTGCTTCAATTCACACATCTACACAAGAAATTAAAGGACACTCTTCAGCTTTATAATATAGTTAGCTGCTTACTTTGCGTCAACTTTTTTTTATTAAAAACTTTTTATTGCGGAATTAAAATATAGCCTATGGAAAAAAATTATCTTTCCAATGATGAAATATTTTCCAAAATCGGTTCCACCGTATTCTGTAAACCTACACAATCTTACGAAATTTATCTCCATAATATATATAGTATTAGAATATAAAGACAAAGCACTTTACAAAAACTTTCCTTACACAATAGCTTTATAACGTTACTTTCCCTACATATGTTGTAAACATTCCGAAACTACTTATATTTAGTCGTATGTTTTAGCACTTCCAAAGTTCTTTGCCTTTGAGATGGAAATCTTATTCAACTTTTAGGCCTCAGGCCACTCCTTTACGTAAGAGACAATCCAATTAGCCGCGAAGCCACTGTATACCCTACGTACATTTTTTGCATTTTTTGTTCAGTTATGTTTTGTTATTTTTATTAACATATAAACATATAGTATACATCAAATTCCGCAGTACAAGATAGTGATAGATATAAGATAATGTGTTTGCATTCGATATCAATTATAAAATAAATAAATTTCACTCAAATAAATTTCTTTTTCGAGATTTCCTGCAATATTTACTAAATGTACACATAAAATAAACGTGAGCTATAAAACAACGATCAATATACCGGATACAGAAACCTTGACCCTAACAGATATCACAAAGCAAGACTAAAAGCCTTGGGACACCCTAATGCTATATTATCATAGCGAAAATATTCTTACTCAATTTACAGAAGTTTTATAATAAAATCCTTGGTGGTTTCGAATTCGCAATGAACGTAAATCAAGCCTTAGAAAACGTTATAATATAATAAAACCCCTAGAGGTATTAAAAAGGTCAACTAATCTAAATAATTAGAAAGTTAAAGCGTGCAGAAACTAGCTCCGGGTATATAATTTAACAGCCAACATCGCGACCGACTTGAATATGATAATAATATTAACTAAGTGAAGTAGTTTTTTGTTTCTGTTAATACCTACGCTTCAGCCTGTAATATCCCACTACTGGGCATAGGCCTCTTTCCTCATGTAGGAGAAGGATCAGAGCTTAATTCACCACGTTGCTCCAATGCGGGTTGGCGGATATATTCCCTATTATGAGTAACGAACGCTATCACGGCACGGTGGGGAGACCCACAAGGACTGCACAAATACCCAGACCACGGCAAACATCTGTATGGCCAATATAAATGTTTGTCATGTGCGGGGATCGAACCCGCAACCACCAGCGCAACAGGTACAATCCATGGCTGTGACCGTTGCGTCCGTATTTTTCTTAACTGAAACCAAACTTAATCCTACTTAAAACTTAAAACTACCGATGCTGAGTTTTGAAGTGAAATAAGTAAGTTTTAAAGAATCGTTCAATTCTGTTGACAAACCCATTCTAAAAGATCAGTTAGAAATTGTTTGAATTTATACTGTAATTTTACTCATAATCCTGTTAGTCTTATATTATAATTTGACATGAAACGTATGAAAATTATATGAGCACTTTTTCTTATACTCTACAAAGTTACCGACAGATGTTACAGAAACCAGCGTTAAACCAGTCATATTTGCTGATATTATAATTCATATTTTTTATTACAGAAAATTTAACTAAATCCGGAGAGTCCTAAGCCCCTGGATTTTCTTAGTAGGCTTTGGAAATAAAATCATCTACAAACGGGAAAGTGCTATAATTTTTTTCTGTTACTGCGTCCATCCATAACGTCGAGCATATTCATATGATGTTGGTTTTTATTTTATTTTCGCCTATTACCTCCTGACATATGTCGTGTCTAATGTGACGTCTTTTGGTGTAATAAATCAAACTAGTGGTCACCCAATGATCGAAATTGGTCCATAATTATTTTAAATTATAAGTTTGGTTTGTACATTATTAAGGTTCTGTTGTCAAAGACTATGCTTCTATCATAATAAACAAGAGTTTATACGCGTCTGTGTGTGTGTGTGTGTTTGTGTGTGTGTCAAATACATGGTAGTGTGTATAGTGTTTTTTTTTCTATTGAGTTATTGTATTTTTATGCATAATTTAAGAAAAACATTAGCATTTTGCAACCCTTCTCTAAATAAACTTTAAGTGTGCGAAATTTCATACTTCTTCGTCAGCGCAATTTTCGTTAAAATGGATACAAAGTTTTTGCTTCACGTATTAATAAATCTATATATTTATTAGATAGTATTTTTATTACTATTTCATAGTAGCTGTGTAACTGCTATCACACGTCTGTATAGAGACAATGTCCTCCACAGATTTCGAGAACAAAAATATATATTTTAAAAACGCCTAAACTTTTAACTAATGTCGGAACGTTCCAGAACTTTCAAAACTTCCTTAAACTTTGATATGAAAACTTCATGCACGTTCGTGACATTTTTACTAGTGTAGAAGTTAATCCAATTATTTATTTCAACTATAAAATATTACTGTTTAATAAGATCATGTTATTGGTAGATTTAGTGATTTTATTACCTTACATGAAATATTTTATTTGATCCCATCTTCTGATAAATATTTTCATACCCTCAATACATGTATGACCTAATAATATATAGCCCCATAACATTAACTACTCGGTAAAAAGTATTACACAAAAGTGAGTCACAACGTAATAAAAATATATATTTTTGGCTTCAGTTTTGATTACAGAGAGGTCATCGAAAATATGTCTAATATTTTCTATAATTTTTTTAAATATAACTGATCGGTAAACAAGCTTACGCTTCACTTGATGGTAAACGATTACCTTAGCTTGTAGACGTCTGCAACACCAGACGCATCGCAAGCGCGTTGCCGACTCCATCACCAGCTTCACCCAGGAGCTCTGGTCACCATACTCACCAACAGAAACACAACACCCCTTGAAAATAGTGTTATTTGGCTGTCATCTTCTGTAAGGTAGGGGAAACTACCCCAGTCGGGCTTCTCCGTGTTTTAAGCAGGAAATTCCTCGCTGTTCCCTACCTCTATAACTATAATGAATATTTAATCGCATGTATAAGTAGAATATTTTTAACAAATACGTTAATACGTAAGTTAAGTAAGTACAGCAAAATGTTGAAGGCTGGCAACGACCATGGGATCCGTGAAATATAAATATGAACGGAATAAAATATCTCACTCAGAGTACCTGTACGTTTCGACTTAACTATAACTAAAATCGTTGGCATTTTATTATTAAAACATTATTTTCACTGGTGGTAAAATATTTTTAGGTAACAAAAATATAAAAAGACGGAAACAAAATGAAATCTATTTTTATTTTAATGTTGATGCTCAATGTATGTAGTATTACTGAACATTAGTATAAGGCCTTCCGTGTGAGACCAGCTTATACTCAGACGGTATTTTACGAGCTCAAAGTAAAATAAAAATATAATGGCCCTTGTCATGATCTTAACTTAGGTCAAAGTCAAAGTGATTCAACAGATTATCTCTAAATAGTAGCTTGGTTTGAAGTATAAGTAAACAAAGTAAAATTGTTATACAAAAAATACTAAAAAAACTGGTACTATTTTTTATAGGTCACAGAAATATTGATATCAAGAACAAAGTAGTATATCTCAAAATAGAGCGTCTCGTGACATAATTTTTTGTTTCATATTTATGCGGTTTTCAGGGCAATTTATTTTGGATATATCATTTTTGTATAGTATTTTTGTATAATTATTTTTATTTTATGTATTCAGGACGATAAATTGTTTGCTAATCTAACATTATCATCAAATGTTTGAACTAAGTGAATCAGGAAATATGAAATTAAATGTTTGTAATTTCAACACTTAATACAAACCTACGATAATGCAGCCTATATAAAAATACATTTATACTAATGTGTAATTCGCTTTCTTTACTTTTACTGTTTTTTTTTTGTGTTAAAAAACGACATCTCACCAATGTTACACTGATATATTTAATCTTTACAAGATTTTTTAATTCATACCCAAGAACATATACATTCTCCCACAGTATCGTATTACGCAAAAATTAATTTCACAGTACAAAAGATAAATAATCTCTCTTTGACGCGCTTTCTTAGACGCCGAGAAATTAAATTCTAGAAATCTAGACTATGTGGCAAAATAAATGACGTGCGTACAACAACAATATAAATATTTTTGTCGGAATAAAAAGGAAATCAAATTTTATTTATAGTAGGAGATCCGAATTAGATACGAATTTCACCCATCTGCTTAATTAATAATTTAGTAGCTGGGTGACCGAGCTTAACTCGGTATTTTTAGTAAATCGTGTTTTTGGAAATTATATTTAAATACGAATTACATATTGATAGAATATGAATAATATTTTCCGATTTTACCGACATAATTATATAAAAATATGAACTGGTTATTTAAATCAAAAATCATAAGTGCAATTAGAAAAAAAAGGAAAAAAAATCGATCTGGAGATTAAACCGTGGCATGGGGATTTGAACCACGGTTTTCTCGTTTGGTCCCAAACGGTCGATTTCCCACCTGAGCTATTACGACTCTATTGACAAATGAGAAATTTACCTTCGTATTTTAACGATAGTGTAGCCATTTTTTCATTGCCTAAAAACAGGGATAAAACGAGATTTTCTAAAAATTAATCTTAGCTATATCGACTTATCGCCCCCGAAATCCCTTGCATACTAAATTTCATGAAAATTGTTGGAGCCGTTTCCGAGATTCAGAATATATAATTATATACAACCGTTCCTACCGTGATCATAATTGCTGTAAAGTATCTAAAACCTCGAGCATTTAAAAACTTAATAAACCGCGATAAAATCCGAAAAAGTTGTTTCATTATAATGAGTGAAATTCGCGTAAACATTAAAAAACAATATATTGTAAAACTAATTGCAAAAGGATTGGCTGAAAAGAATATGCTTATTCAAAAATGCACCTACGAGTTCAATGAACAAATTTAATACTTATCGGCAGTAGCCTGTAGAAAATGCAAAAGTTGGGTTGCCTAGTGTGTTTGTAGTTAGTGGTTGCCTATAACTACTTAGTGACAGGTATAAACAACTGCTTATATTAATATATATTGTTCTAGTTACTTTGACTCGTGTGTTTAATAAATAAATCTTACATCAAAATGGGCTGAGCATCTACTAGCTGTTTCATTGCGAATACGACATAGAGTTTGATTTGTATAGCTTTTGCTGAATACAATATAGCCTGGCTAGAAATTTTCCAAACCAACTTTTTCGCAACTTATCTATAACGTACCAAAGAAGCTAATAATTTAATTTTTACCTATTTAGCAGATGGGTGAAGATCACGTCTAGTATATGTAAGAAATATTAACTAGAACAGTATGATATATTTTACATTCAAATATTAATCAACCAGGAAACGGGAACACTTATTTATTTTTGAAATGACACGGCTTGTTTATTTGAACTCTCTTGAACATACATTTTGTAATATTTTTACAATTTTATACATTTTTTTTTAAATCTGATATTTTTTTTTAAAAAGCTCCTACAAATCATCACGCTTCGTGACACGTATTATTACATCCATTCATTTGTAATAAATCAATATTACCTTAATAAATTTAATGACAAAATACAAAAGAATGAAATTATTTGTATTCATCCATAATAATTACCACAACTTTTATAATACATTCTAAACCGATTATACTACGCCTATTCGTGAATGTAATGTTCGTACGATCAAAGTTTTAGTTACGACCCACATCATAAAAATTTATTGTAAGGCTTTTATACAGAAGCGGTTCACTCACGAGATTGTTATCAACACTAACCGGGCCTCAAGCTACGCTTTAGATAAAACGGCTAATCCTTAAAGTATTGGGGTATATTTATTTAGGTTCTAACAGTCCTTGTTAAATATTTTATCCGCTTAATTAAACGTAACGTCTTCTGTGTTGAAGGAAATAAATTGGTCTTTTCTTATACCCTTGTGAAAAGGTAGTGTTGGATCGTTTTTTTTTTTTTTTAGATGACAGTGGAATATTATTACGAATATTTTTGAGGTTAGTTTTACTTTGGCGTGACATTTGTACTGCATAGTAATGCAATTTTAAAATTTTATATGAACAACGTAAAGCGTTTGGAATCCCATAAACACGTGGTATACCAATGCAGGTTAAATAATTCTTTCATTATTAGTAATTCTATTCGTCGAAGCATGTGCCGTTATAGGCCATAAAATATCACGATGTGAAGCTAAGTAATGGGTACGAGTCATACAAGAAACAAGTTGTTACGATTATTGAGCCGACTTGTGGTCATGATTATTTTTCTTTTGAAATAGTATACATTGAATAAATTAACAATACGTTTTCTAAAACTTTATTGGAATATTAAGACCTTGTTGTAATTTTTTATCTCTGTATTAATTTAGTTAAGCCTCAAGTCCTTAGGATACGGTTTAATTCTTACAAAGATTAATTTATGCTAGCAAAGTATTTTAATGTATTACAAAACTACGCTGAAATAATTTTTCTCTTCAAAAATTGTATTATTTTCTGAAAAATAACATTAGTCCCCGAAATAACGACGGCTAAGCTTTAGACTAGGAAAAACCGAATTATGGGGTTTTTGGGGGTGGAGGGCGGAGGGTGTAGGGGAAGCTATACAAGGTAACACTGCCACACTTCGAAACCCCATGGTTAAGGAGATATCCATGGTCAAAGTTTTTTTCGATTTCGAAGTGTGACAGTGGTACCAGGAGTAGCGTTCCCCACCCTACTCCCCCTCCCTCCCCTCCACGGTCCCGAAATTCAGTTTTTCCTAATCTAAAGCTTTATCTACGACTAAATAAAACAGTCATAAATATTCCACTTCCCTGATGTTCAGGAAGTAGGTTATTATTTATCATCATAAATTAATATATTGATGTGAAATTGTGATTTCATTCTGTTTTAATATTAAAAATTTAATTAATATGTTGATGTGAGATGGTGACTTCATACTTTTTTCATAATAATTTTTTTTTACCAACAATTTTTTTTTGACCCATTGGTCATATATCATTATACAATAAAACGTGGTTTACATATCATAAGACGACTCGTTTCGTTATCAAAACGTATCGTTTAAAAACTAGGAACTAAACTCAATATGCTATACTATTGTTTGGAGGTCGACATCGTCCTTGTTCCTAGAGTGTAGACGTCCATGGGTAGGTTGTTTGCAATCACAGTAGTTCGAAAAAAAGAAAAAGTGTGTATGTTAACCCCAGCATGCGAATTGAGTTTTTTACTCTATTATTACAGTGATACTTAAAAAATAAAAAGTTTTATTATATTAATGAAATCAAATTTTAATAAATGAAAAGCAATAAAATTCTAAATCAAAACATGACTTGACGCTTGCTACCTTTATCAGTCGTTGTATTATGTAGTATTATTATATATTGTTTCTTAAGTAGGTAACTTCAAGAACTGTATAACGACAACTATTTGTAAAGGTCACACTGCCGGGCGAAGATATCTCTCCCCATTAAGGATAATAAATGGAGATTAATCCATTAACACGACTCCGAATTCACCGATAGATTATGTTACTGGAAGATTATTTTTAACCATAATTTTTATTTTAGTTCCATGTATTTTATTGATTACATACATAATCATAATAATATCGTATGTATTAATTATACGTATACGTTATACGTTATATATTACGGATAGGATTATCCTCAAAAAAATCCGTTAAGACTAAACTGGCTTTGGGGCAGAACACTAGTTGTTTCTATTGATATTCATATAAAATCTTGTGAATATTTCTTATTGCTTGTCCATATTATTTTTACATAATTGAAAAATTAATTTTAAGTCCTCCCATGACCATGGTTTCTGTAAAGTATCCGAAAGTTATGGAATGTAAAAAACCTAATAAACCGCGATAAAATCCGAAAAAGTTGTTTCATGACGGTTATTACATTATACGGTTTCCTTTTTTCGCGTAAATTATTAGTTTTGGTAATTCAACCCATATTTGAATTCTAAATGAGACAGCACCCTTATTTAGAAAGATTATCATCATTAGACATAATTTTTGACATCACACTAAGCAAGTCATCATCTTCCTGCCCTTATCCCACTTATGTAGGGTCGGTACAACATATTTTCCTCTTCCATTCCTCTCTATTATTCGTCACTTCAGCGCTTACTCCTTTCTTTCTCATATCCTCACTCACACAATCCAAGTAAGAACGTTATATAATTCAAATACTAAATATTTATTGAATATGATATTAAATTTATATTTTATAATTGATAATTGATTGAGACCTACACCTTATACTCCTCTCCTTATACTCCGATCTAATACTCCGATCACTAGCGTCAATAACTCCGCGTAGCACCAGAGCTACGAATTCGTAGCTGGTCAAAATCACAAAAGTAAATGGATAAAAATGCAATTTTGAAACTTATTATAAGAAACAAGACGCGTGAAAATTTTTGGTTTTATTTAGTTATATAATATTGTGTACCAAGTTTCTGATAATTCTGCCAGAAAATATAATGGATACAATTCAAATGATAATTTTAAAATTTTAAGAGAACCGTTTTTTATTAAGAGATATTGATAATTTGTATGATGACAAACATGCGAAAACCTAATAATGATAAAGATCCGAGTCTCGGTGTAATATAAATATTTATTTATATATTTATTTATGTATTATTTATAAGTATGTTTATCGAAAAAAAAATGTAGCTATATACCAGTCGGCTGTTACCAATAACACAAGCATTAAGTTACTTACTTTAGGAGCAGACGACCGTGTGTGTATTGTGTAAATATTTCTTATTTATTTATCTTGGCTTAGATTCTCATTGTTCTTAATCAAAACAGGTGGAGTGGGGAAAAAGATAACATTTAATAAATTATGATCTAATAAAAATATTTGTACCATTAACAGAGTTGTACGAATATGTTATAACCATTTCAAGCATCTTTTCTCGTTCATGAATAAAACATAAGCATCCGGTTCTGCTTTGTGCGTTGTTTTTTTTCCGTTGTTTTTCTGACCTTGAATCCGAAACTACGATTGCCTTTTATTCAAGTCGAAAAGCTTTTACGGACAATTAAATGTGTTTTGTTTTCCATTTCCTTAATACGTACAAAATAATTTACCTTTATGAAAAGAAGAAAAATACTCTAAGGCTTCGCTATATTATGAGGAATTCGAAATATTTATTAAAAACAGGATCAAAGAAAACAATGAGCGCTCAATCTTCTTTGTTAATACTTATAAAATAAAAATCATGCTATGATTAACTAATGGATGACCGTTAAATTTATTTTAATTTTAAAAGGAAATACAAAATCAACTGCGTCAGGAACTTAAGGAACGTGAAGAGTTTTAGTTACTTCACAAACCCGCCATTGTAACGTGAACCTGCAGAATTATACAAAGTATGTCTAGACATAGTTGGTTCATTTAATATATGTAGCGTTGAACATGGAAGGGCTTAGGGTCACATTACTGAGCAGGAGGTTAATGAGATTGAGGATTGTTTGTTTCTGAATTACGTCAAACAAAGAAAATTTTGAAAAAAATAAGTAAATTTTGCTTAGTTAGATGGGGTATTTTGATCCTAGACTCAGCTAAATTAGTGAATGACTCCATTTAACTCACCGTAGTAATCACTTTTAATTAAAAAAAGTGCTAAACTCATCGAAACGTTATAATTTCTAGTAGAAGTCTAATCAAAATCGATTTTGAGATTTATTTAACTGAGGTAGGGTTCAGCAGGAAATTCCCTAATCAAAATATGGAGCAGCCCGACTGGGGTAGTATATCGACATTTTTTTATGTCCCTAGGTCGGCAAACAAGCGTACAGCTCACCTGATGGTAAGCGATTACCGTAGCTTATAGACACCTGCAACACCAGAAGCATCGCAAGCGCGTTGCCGACCCAATCCCCAATCCCCCAGGAGCTCTGGTCACCTTACTCACCAACAGGAACACAATACTGCTTGAAAACAGTATTATTTTGCTGTGATCTTCTGTAAGGTCGGGGTACTACCCCAGAACACAGACATAGGCCGAGTAGAAAAGCACCAGCTCCTTTCTTCCCGTGGAGGTCGTAAAAGGCGATCGACGGATAAGCCTGACTCAAAATCATCAGGGTCCTGGAGAAGGAAAACTTCATTTGAAACCCGGAATGGAGTCTCCGTCGTGGGGTCAAGCATTCGTGGCATAGCTCTAAAATGTGTAGGACTCCTGCAGCCGAATTGGCTCCACACGTATCGACTCGTCGTTCCTGTGGGCCTAGCCAGTGAGGTCGAGAGGGTGGTGCAGAGCTTAGGCATCATTTTCCTGAAGAATGTCCTAGGTGACACAGTGTCTGTCTGGCACTGTTTAAATCGTCTGCGGACGTAGACGGACTAAGGCAAATGATGATAGCTTTTAAGATCTTTTGTGTATGATTATAAGTGTCTATTATTATTTTGATTATTGACTATTTTGTTATTGTCATAGATAATTATTCGTGGTAGATATATTATCGGCTAATCATAGTGAAGGAACGTAGTAGATTACGCTTAAACCCCTCTAGAAGTGAAAGTTTACTGGCTTGATCAGAATAAAAAATAAATAAAATGTTCGTATAATGTCTGTGTTAAGCAACTGACTATGTAAATTAGGTAAATACGTCATTAAAAACCTCACGTTTACCATACAATAACATAACCCTCGGAAAGGGAAAATTTTAATGAGGAATATAATTGAAGAGAACATGTAGATTTTTTTGTGAATAAATTGAAAAGGAAGGAGACTCGCAAGATAAAAATGTTAGAAAAACATATATTACTGCAATTGTTCTGTAGAATAACAAGCCGAAAATCCAATTACGGACATATACTTTTTCATTAAAGGGTAAGGCATTTAATATCCTGTTCAAAAAGGTAGAGCAGCCCGACTAGGGAATTGCCTCGACCTTACAGAAGATCACAGCTAAATAATACGGCTTTTAAACAGTGTTGTGTTTCTGTAATGAGTAAGGTGACCAGATTTCTGAGGGAATTAAGATAGGGTCGGGAACGCGCTTGTGATGCTTCTGGTGTTGCAAGAGTCTATAAACTACGGTAATGGGTTACCATCAGGTTGCGCTAGTTTGCCGACCTAGTTTTATAAAAAAGTCTTTCTAAAAAATATTGAAATCATCCTAACTACATTCTATATTTTTTAAATAAACTAAAATTAACCCAAGGTAATCTGCAAGTATCCTACTACTGGTAAGACCTCTTCCCCAACTGGGAGAAGATTAGAAACTTAATCCGCTTCGTTGATCCACTCCGGATGATGGCTATATGATGATTGGTTTCCCTAGCAAAAATAGCAATTGCTATTTGAAACATGTTGGAACAAAAACAACAATAACTATACAGTAGAATAAAACAAGCTAATAGACGTGTAAACCATCAACAATTGTCTTTTGTGTTCAGAGTTAATCGGCTTTAGTAATTAGCTAACTGTATCATGCACTATGTTAGCTAAGTCGACCACAACTGGAACACCAGTTTACTAATTAATTGGTACTTGTGAGGCTATTTGATGTATGTCTTACAAAGGGTTTGTTCGTTGAATGCATGCGAATGGTGTTAACTTGTAATGTTAACTGCTTTAAATTAATTATAAGCAAGAAACATTTGTTTGTAATCAACTCATTCGTTATTAAACCTATTATAATTTTTCTATCATTATGAGAAAAAATCATTATATTAAAGTGAAGTAATAATATCAGACATCGGGTAAAAATAAGTTGTAAAATGTCGTTACAAACTTAATAGCATACATAATCTATTCACAAATATCAAGATGAATATCGTTTTGACCATCGCCTAATTCATACCCCAAAAGCTTAAACTCTAATACATTAAATATAATATATTCAACTCCAATGAGATTTTTTAGGCTTTCCTTCTTGATTATTTATTACTTATATTATTTTTTGTCCTACTCTACGTTATTCAATGCGTAATAATTCTTTTTATAGCATAATTACACACACATCCGTTTTTCATGTCCTAAGGTAAGCAGCATAATGTTTATGTTTTAGGTGATATCCAGGTTGTTAAAAGACGTACATTTTTGTAGTTATACTTCTTTTGGCACGTTGGGGTAAAATGACGAAAGTAAATTTTTACGAGGCGCACACCCTCACAAAAAACCGACACCCTGAAGCTAGCTAGTCAACGAAGAAGAAGTTAGCAACGTGTTTGCTAGTCCATGAAGTATAACTTCTTACGTACGTACATACACTTTTTTGTGTTAAATCTACATATAAATATGTATACCCAGACTCGGGTCGAGAATATAATTCAACCTACGTAGTGGAAAGCAAGATCGCTACAAACTGCACTATCGGGTTGTCATCAATCATTTATTTTGTGCTGGGAAGTATTTTAATATTATCTTAAGCTTATCTAGATAACTGTCTGTAAAATCAACTTATAATTAAAAATATTACATCTGGCAGAATGTCTTCATTACTTTGTATTCCTGCATCAAGTTTGTATCCATCTTCAAAGATCAGTTAGGTTAATAGTCATGCCATACTTAGCTACACTGGTAAGCCATTCAGTCTAATTTATCATCCATTAGCTTGGAATGTAATTTGCTTTACGATGAACAGTGACGGAAATGTAGTAGTAAATGATGTATTATTCAAGTAATATTTCTTAATAAAAACCGCAAATTCCGGATATGTTCGATTTTTAAAATATTTATTTTACTTGCTAAGTATGTAAGTATATATTATGTATATATGTTTGCTAGGGCGGGATCTTGCAACTCAATTCCTAATTCACTGAAATTTTGTATACACGCTTAGTTTTGATGAAAACGCATGTTTAGCTATGTGACGTCACTCTAAATCCAACATAGCGTCAACACCCAAATGGCGGAGTAGATACATTTGATTCATTTGTACAATATGGGTATAAATGAAAGGGCTTACTGAGAATAGCTCCAAGCACGACGTCAGTGACATCATTCTAAATCCAATATGATTAATTTTTAAAGATACTGAACTAGTTATTTTTAAAAAAACTCTTACAATATTTTTACTAAATTAACGAGTTTGCGTAGAGTAACTTGAGAAAAAAGGATAAGAAGAATAATATGGAGGACTTGTAAAGAAGGCAGACTAACTTTTTTATGCTTTCCTATAATATGGATATTAAATAAAAGGACTTGCTGAGAGTAACTCCAAAAACAGAGTGACGTTACTCTAAATATAACATGGCAGACTTGTAGTGATGGTAAACTAAGTTTTTGTTTGCTTTCCTCCAGTATAGGCTTATTGAGAATACCAAACTGAGTAAAGCTGTCCAGCGATAACTAAAAAGCAAAAAATAAATTAAAATTAAAAAAAAACTTTTTAAATAGCAAGCTTTTATTTTAAAAGCGCTTGAAATAATAAAATAAACTTTTGCTATCGTCACATAGCGTCATTATACAATTTATATGATATAAAAACTTGTCATGAAATTTATCGACGTAAATAAACAAGTAAATTAAATTAGTTGACCTAATTGGTTTTAATTTTTATAATTTTCTAACTAATTAAATACGAGTACTTGAATCTCACAACAAGCTTTTATATAATGTAAATTGTGTAACGTTATATTTTGATAGTAAAAGTCTTAAAGGAAAAGTTTATTCTATTTTTTTTAGAGCATTTAAAATAAAAAAATTGTTTAATAAGAATGTTTAATAAATACTTGAATTATTTATTTGAATAATTTTATTAGCGTTTCTAAAATATAAATTTACACTAAGCAAGAAAATTAATTTGTAGTAATTAAAGCAGTTGCTATGCACAAAGAAATATGCCGAATTACAAACTGTTGTTATTAATTGTATATGGTGCGTTTTTTATTTTTATTTTACACACAACACAAAACTTAACGCCCTAAAAGTTTGGAGTACAAAATTTTATAGGAATTAACTTTCATGGTTCTGAAATTACTCGACGAATAAAAGCGACAGTATATCTTCAGAATAGCGGCAATTTTCCACAATTACCCGGCAGTCTATAAACAATTAACGGCTATCATAAAAATGAATATACGAATTGTTTGGGTAAGCTAGAAACTAAGGGGTATTACGGTCAACGACAACTATCAATTAAAAAGTTTAATTTTCACGGAATTGGTAAGACAATAAAAAAAATTGACCCAACAACTGAGTGTGCTATTCCGTTTATAGTTTTATTTTTAAGTATTATAGAGTGTAATAATACTACATAAGTGACTAACCAACTGTTTTACAAGAAAATCAAATATCTGTAAATTTTCGCAAACTATATATACGTTAGACCTGGGTTTAAGCGCATTCATAACTACGTGGTCTATACAAGGAGCGTGCATTGAATATCTTAGTTCTGACTATCCGTGCGTAATTCTCTGCACTAAAGACTTTGAGTAGGAATGCGGCAATCTACTAGTGACCTGTTTTTAGTATATTATCCTTTGTGGTTTTACTAAAATTCATCCTGACTGATAAATGAATCAACATTCGTTACTCTGTTAGGCTAAAATATCTTACCTTAGAAATTGAAAAATGTATGCGTCGGCTCTGACACTATTCGTATCGGTACTCATAAATGCTTGTGTACAATTACATCTATATCTTTAAGAAATAACTAAAAGCGCTGTAAAAAGTTTATCTCTGCATTTCTATTACACTGTTAGCAGTGGCTTAGTAATACTTCATACGATTTTATGGTTTCTTAATAGATAATAAATACAACCCACAAATATTGTGTAAAATCCAAAATAAAAACGAGCAAAACTAATAAAGATAATTATGGTTATTAATTATGGTTATATTCATCTTTTTTTTATTTATGTGCTACGTTATGCTATATTTCTGTTCATCTAGATTTATCAACTAGACAGGTAAATCTGATTTTGGTTGAAAATTAAAATCCGAGAACTTTATTCAATTCCTTTATAATTCACTGTATTTATTCATGGAAAATTGAACAGTGTTTGTTTACATATCGATAGCGGTGATGTATTATGTGTTGTGCTGTTGATGTTTATAGTTAAAAATTAAATATCCAATAAAGATATAAAGCTTTGTTATAACTATTAAACCGCTAAAGTGTCACATATTGAAGACTAATTACTTTCAATTTAGTGAGTCGAAGTAAAATTTGTGGACAGAATTGCTTCTAAATAAACAAATTTAAAAAATACATTTAAATATTAGGAGAAAAAAAAATTGTCTGCTACGGTAAATATAATTCGTAATCATTTTAACGTAAACTTACTTTACGATGTGTGTCATTTAACTTAACCGAGAAACGATAAACGTGTCCTTGAAAATATGATTTTGGCTGACCACAACCGTGAAGGTCGTTTGACCGTCGTAACGTAAAAGATAAGCAGTTAATACAGGGTAGGGTTCACCCTCATACAAATTACACCACGAAAAGTTATGTGTTATACTATAGTCTACCTATCTGTATAACATCGTAAAATATTTAATCCGTAGCTATATTATAAATTTAGAAGTGGGCCTCTGGTGTCTTTGACATATATTTGTTGTTTACTAGCTGACCCGACACAGACGTCGTCCTGTCTTCAGAAGTGTCAAACGTATGTTAAATGATCGTTACGTTTTTTTGAAATTTTCCAATATTCTGCGCAGTTTTCTTAATTTTACTGTATGTAACAACAGTCAGAAATGTATTAGAAAACTGTAAAGAAAAGAATTAGCCGAATCGTCGCCTGACATTTAGCGATTAATTTATATTTATGAAGCAGATTCCTAAAATATTAGTCTATGCCCAGCAGCGGGATGTAATACCGTAGGCTAAATCGTGATATAGAACATTTATGAGTGTATAGTTATTTTTTTTTTTGTTTATTGTCGGACTATTCCGCTAAAATTCTTGCAAGCACATAGCTCAGAGACCCACATCAGCTACCTTTTACCTCGTTACATTTATAAAATCTTGTGCACATGTCTGTAAAAGTGTCATCATCATCATTACAGCCTGTACAGTCCACTGCTGGACATAGGCCTCCACAAGTTTACGCCAAATAACGTGAACTCATGTGTGTTGCCCATAGTCACCACGCTGGGCAGGCGGGTTGGTGACCGCTGTACTTTGTCGCACCGAAGACGCTGCTGCCCGTCTTCGGCCTGTGTATTTTAAAGCCAGCAGTTGGATGGTTATCCCGCCATCAGTCGGCTTTTTAAGTTCCATGGTGGCAGCGCAACTGTGTTATCCCTTAGTCGCCTCTTACGACACCCACGGGAAGAGAGGGGGTAGCTATATTCTTTAGTACCGTAGCCACACAGTAAAAGTGTAATTTTATAAATTGCTAGAATTAAAACCACACAAGATTTAACGATTTTAACAAATATTACGTAAAAACACACATTTTTTATAGTTACATTGTATGACTGTCTGTACGTCTTTTCCTACAACTACATCCTCGTCACGCACATACTGTTATACGAATTTGAATCCATTTAATGATCCTGAAGGTCTAACTTAAAATAAATATGTGTAGGTTTCGTCTTACTAAGCCATGTAGCAGATTTAGTACTCTCGCTATAAATAAGTTGGTGTGAAATCATAATATTAATAATAATAATAACTTTATTTGTAAAACACACTGATCACACACAATACTTATATATATACATATAACGTCCGAGGCAGGCATTACAATCAAAGTCTTAAGTTTAATACAATATGTGAGTAATAAAAAAACAAAATAAAAAATAGACGATAAAAGAAAAGAGTAGCGCGGCCACAGTGTGTCTCACAAAATGGAAAAAAAAATCATAACAAATTCTTTTTGCTGGTATCAACACACAAAGCTTATTAAAAATAAAACTACGAGTTTATGTAGCAGTAATTTAATGCATCATCTCATTTTCTAAATGCATTTTGTATCTAAACTGTAATAATCAGAACATTTAATTTATTATATTTACAGTTTGATATCAATTATTCGAAATTAAAAAAAAATTACAATTTTCACTTATTTTCAAGCGAGGACCGAAGTGTCAAAATATTTTTTTTTACAACGTAACACAATAGTAACGTAAACAGGCAATAGAAATAATTCTCTCAACATTAAAAAGATTTTATATGTATTTGTTAAAAAATCAAATGAAAGAACTGTAAAAAATTATACAGAATCATTACGACCAAGTTCCGCAAATGTGAGTAAATATGTTGTAAATTTGTTCCAGTTGCAGGGGCCTAGATACAGAGTTGGTCATTGCCCCACCCCTGTAATCCGTAGCGTGATATGCCACAGTCATATAACCTACCGCAATAAGCAGACTATGTAACGCTAAACAGTTTTTAATATCGGATCTTTAGATATCCGTTTAAGTAAACAAGTTTAGTGGGGGTTTACGAAAAAACGCCTACTACTACTTTGCTCTTCAAAATTCTATTAATATTGCAATATCGAATGCAACGATCATCTGTCGTGACATTTCCATTTTGGGTGACATTGGTTAAATTATTATGCGCCTTTGCACTAGTGAAAGCTAGTAATTTCTAATTAATTTTAAATTTTTTTTTCTACTTGATAACCCTTAAAATATTTATTTTGATCTGTAACCTATATTTTTATAATGAGGTGACCTTGACATGCTCAAAGTAATCCAATGTGTAGGCGAGTGTATACTTCAGAGAGAAATTACTTGTGACATAGTTGGATAACCTTCGATGGTTTATTATTACTTGATTTTGAAAGCAAGAAAAAAGTTATTATGAAGAATGCGACGAGCAAAACTTAAGTCATTTTCCTACGCCTTCATTATCTTTTCTTTTGATAAAAATTCATCAAAAAAAAAAAAAAAACTCAGCGCACGACAACTGGAAATTAGACATTTTAAAAAGAAACGCCAAAGAGAAAGAAATATTTAAAAAAAATTACAACAATTCGGAACAAATCAAATCTGCAGTTTGCAGATCTGAATTTAAATTTCGAAACAATTCATTCTGCTTTTTACGCAGAAAAAATTATATTCTTAACCGGCTTCAAAAAAGGAGGAGGTTACTCAATGATCAAAATCGGTTTATAAACGACGAAGTTATACCCGAACATACATAATATACATATATACGATCGTATATATGTATATTATGTATGTTCGGGTATAACTTCGTCGTTTATAAACCGATTTTGATCATTCTTTTTTTTGGAAATCCCTGGTGTGGTACCATGATAAGGAAACCAGGATTTTATGATGGGATCTCAGAGAAATCGAGGGAAACTCTCGAAAATCGGCATAACTTTTTACTGGGTGTACCGATTTTGATGATTTTTATTTAATCGAAAACTGATCTTTATCATGTGGTCACATTTAAATTTCATCGAGATCTGATAACACCTGTTTGAGTAATCTTTGATAACGCGTATTTACTTATTTATTTTATTTAATTTTTAATGGAACAAACAGTATATAATATTTTTTATAAAAAAAGCACACATTTGGAAAATCGTCACCACGACAGTTTCCAATGACTAATAATACAAAATAAGTGCATGGCGTAGATGTGCATTGTTGATGTAGGTGGCATTATTTTTTATTGCCGTAGCCACACAGCAGAACGCAGGCTGTGTTTTTGTATTATAGTAATTTACATGTAAATTACTATAATACTAAAACACAGTTTTTCACTATTATCAATATAGTCAATAGTTATGCAAGCATTAGTTCTATCCTCAATAGATTCCTATATGATTATTATCATCGGGTCGTTTGCTTTACGTAATTAATGGATGCTATTACAGTCAATTAGTTTGTAATCTGATAATGCTATGAATATCGGAAAATCTCTTATTATGTGCTAATTCGTGTGTAATTAACATTTAAATTTTATCCCCCTAAGTTATGTGACGGCACACACTGCCTAATCATACCAACACTGTTGTAGTATTAAAATTTGCTTATCTGGCTTGGTACAGTTATCACTATTTATTAATATAATTATGTGATATATATGGAATGTGACGACGCGTTTGCATTGGCCATACAGATGTTTTACCGATGGCTGGGTGTTTGTGCAGTCCTAGCGGGTCTCTCCACCGTGCCTCGGAGAGCACGTTAAGCCGTCGGTCCCGGTTGTTATCAAGTACACTTGATAGCTATCGCTACTCATAGAAGTCGCTACTCTTCTTCTACGTGGGGAAAGAGGTATATACCCAGCAGTGGCATATTACAGGCTGAAGCAAAAAAAAATATATGGAATGTACTTTTATGTAATAATCTTGTATATTATATTATTTTATTACAAATCATTTCGATGTGATCACGTTCGTGTGCTTCCGAGGCGCATGCAAAACAGATAAAAATATATCGCTATATCTTTTTAATCGACGCGTGTCAAAGCTTGTGTTTGCGTAACTCTGCAAAACTGCTGTTTAGTAAGCACCATAGTTTACTTGCTGTGGCCACGCGTTAGACCTGAAAGGAACATGTTTATCTTTTGTGTAATATTTGTGAATAATAGTATTGAATTGTCATCATATATATATATACATTAACACGCTAAGGCTTAAAATGTTTGCCTCCCTTTTTAGAAAAAGCCTCACAATTATTTCACATAAATTATATATCAATGTATAGATAATTGCTTGCTCTACCGGCGACAACAACTATAAATTTGTTATTGCTTTTTTGTAAATTAATGAATTATTAAAATTATATATTCATTATTAAAGTCATATATATTGAGACACAACGTCAACATGATTGACGGTCGGTAAATTTTTTGTTCAATTTCAAATCAACTCACGTATATACTCACGTAATACTTTTTTGTTATTTTGTAAAGTGATAATTATTATACTTATTTAGTGTGAATTATTCGTAAAGGTTAGCTAGTCATCAATAATTTAAATAGTTTTTTTGGAACGTATTAACATCATAAGGGTAAATGAACGAAAATTTCTGAAGATTTGAAAAATAGCATTCTCAAGCCATTGGTGGTTGGTATCTATGTTATATTTCGATGAACCTTTAAACCTAGCATCATACAAGCCATACCTTTAAAGATGGGGTATACGCTGTCTTTATGTGATGAAGATGCTACAAGCCCTACAACTGATAAACCCGAGATAATTACGCTCTACAACGTGACTAAAGGCGATGTCGACACATTTGATCAAATGAGTTTTTCGCTGTCTACTTCTAGAAAGACTAAAAGATAAGCAATAATAATGTTTAACTGAGGAGCACAGCAAGAATTTCCTGCTCAAAATATGGAGCAGCCCAACTGGATTAGTACCTCATCCTTACAGAAGACCACAGCTAAATAATACTCTTTTCAAGCTGTATTGTGTTTCTGTTGGTGAGTAAGGTGACCAGAGCTCCTGGATTGAGGATTGGATCGGCAACGCACTTGCGATGCTTCTGGTATTACAGGCGTCTATAAGCTACGATAAATGCTTACCACCAGGTGAGGCGTACGCTTGTTTGTCAACCTAGTTAATTTAAAAAAGTTTTATGATTTTTTAAGTATACTTTTTGTCAATTTTTATACAATTTACACTCACAGTCTTGTCAAAACGAGAAAAATTCTTAAACCCTAGACATTACATGACAAAATTATCCACTGCAATGTCTACACTGTGGATGTGACCTAGATTGCAAATTGCTACTTCCTACTTTGTCAAGAAACTGACACGGAAAGAACCTGTGCCTAAAGTTCAGCATCACAGTGGTTACTGTGTTATGTACAGCAAAAAAAATTAAGAATGACGTGAGAATGAAGTGTAAAAAACCACGTGTGGTGAATATAAAAAAGATCTTTGCAATAACTGCTTGTAAATACTAACTTTTTCAGTTTTTCATAATTAGAGACTGATGATATTATAATTTATTAGTTACTAAGACAAAATATACTAATACTAATAATTACATATAATTTTGAAGAAAAAATTCTAAAATATGGTTCCTACTATAAATACATCAATTTTTTTTTTTTTTTTGTATAAATTCTAACATAATTTAATAACAATAAATTAATAATATTACACATTTCTGTTTTATTTATTAATAATTTTAAAGTACACTGAAGTCAAAAAAATATATATTACTTATTTTAATTAATATATTTCAGTATTTATATAAATCAGTATTAAAAGGTTTTGCGCCTCTGAGGCATGTTTATCTTTACTAAAAAATAACGTTAGCTTTCTAGCGTTAAGGTTACCATATAAAATATAATACATTTTTGTGGTAAGGCGTTCTTAACGTTTCATATCATTATATTAAAAAAAATCCTACCATTATAACTAAATATTAATATTTTTTGTTAATTTTACAAATAATGACTAGAATATTTATTATTATTTTCAGAAATCGTTTTTAACCTTTGAATTTACTTAGAGATATGAAATTCTTGATACTATTAAAATTAAATAATTATAAGATAAATTTTCGAAAAAAAAAAATGTATGTAATGGCTGCAGAAAGATTATGTCAAAGAACCATTAAAATTAGTCAAAGGTTATGGAGCGTTTGATTCAAAAGGATGTCTTTAAGATAACTTTATTTTCCTATTACCTTTTTCCTTTTACCCGTTCAATACTTACGCCAGTCCATTGAACATTGAATATTTTATTTCGAGCACTCATTGTTTTTGACTTTTGGTATAAGATTTTTTGCAAATATTTTGTCGAGTATATTTTAATATCTAATTCTTTGCCTTTTAATATTGTATACTGAATCATTGCGTGATATCTATAATGTAATATCTATAACACATCTATTTAAATCGTTTACCTATTATTAGCTAGTATATATATATACTAGCTATACCCGTGCGAATAATTCGCACTAGATAAGTATAATAATTATCATCACTACAAAATTACAAAAAGTCAAATTAAATAAAAAAGTACTGACCGTTAAACATATTGACGTTGTTTCAAAATCAAAGCCATCATATATATATACATATATATATATATATATATATATATATATAACTATTTTTCTTAGAACGACATAGAAACAATTTAACAGAATTTGAAACAAATTAATAAATGAAATCATAAAAAAAATCCAACAAAAACTAACTTAAAAATTATAATCAAATTAATACGTCAGGTACTAACATGTTTCGTAATTAATTACAATAGATATAAAGTAACAATTGAAATTTAAAAGGATTGGAAGCAATTATTTCATGGTAACATACATGTGCCGTGAATACCTAAATAACTCGTTAGTCTCGATCGATACGTGTGAAATGGAACTCATTAAAATATAAAGCTGTTTGACTCTTTAAAACTGGTTCGTGATATATTTGAATCAACTGTTTTAATCATAATATGGTTAAACTTAATAAAAAAATAGAATAAAAAAAGTAAAAATTTAGTTGTTGACGAGGAAATTAGTTATTTAGTAATTAGCTAAACATTTTCATAATAAAGTTGAAACGATTCTTTTTTAGTTTCCGGTATAATTTTTTTTTAAATATATAATTATAATTATATTATTTTTCTTTCGTTTGTTGTAAAGAATTTTACAACTTTAAATTAAAATGACAGTATTACACTTTATGCACAACTTGACACTTTTTAACTTTCTATATTTTGTATATATTCAAAACCTACGCAGATCTAGTTTTTGAAACGTATTTTATTTTGTTACAGAATGCAGCAACCTCGAAATCATCGACTACCTCAGAGAAGCTAGCGAATTGTTATTGAAGTAATAATGACTATAAATTTAAGTGTGACGATATGTGACAAAGTTTTCCAAATGTGACGTTCACTACATTCAGTGCCAAACAATGTTTTGCTGTAAAGAACTAAAATTACTCTACGCTACTGTCGTTCTTTTATTAGAAGCTGAATTGTTAGTGAACACAGGTGCTATGGAGTCTAAGAAGTCTTCCATTCTGGTCGCTCAAAACGCAGATGACCTTAAATCGTTGGAATTGTGTACATCAAGAAATCAACAAAGATTGGGTAGTGTTTTTGGGAATTTCACTCGTCACCACAAGAAAGGTAAATGTTTTTGGGTATATAATTTAAAATTTTATAAATGTTCTCAATATTAATAATTCTGAGGACGTTCATTAACTTTTGATGTCAGTAAATATGTCCAGTTAATTACTATGACACAGTAATTAACAATTAACCGCAGTGAAATTTCAAGAATAAATTAACAAATCAAAGTCACGTTATAGGTAAGTGTGTAATATATAAATCTATGAATATGAATGTTTTATAGTCACTTTTTGGATTTCACGTGCTTAATACTTTACTGAATACTCGTATAAACGTTATATTATGTCTATAAACAGTTTATAAATATATTAGCCGACCCAGCAAACGTTGTTTTGCCATATATGTTATTAACCCCCCTTAATCCCCCCCCCCCAACAGCTGTATGAAAAATCGATGTTGGCCGATTCTCAGACCTACCCAATATGCACACAAAATTTCATAAAAATCAGTCCAGCCGTTTCAGAGGAGTATTGTTTATTTAAAATATATTCTAAATATATAATAACGACTTATAACAGTGTATATTATAAACTACATGTATAAATCATAATATCTGATTAAACATAATTTGTTCAAACAAAGCATATACAAATGATTAGATACAGTATTCATTTAAATTTATTTTTAGGTCACAGAAGAAGAACCACAACTACTACGTCATCGACTCAAACAACAATAATTTATACAACAATCGACAATGATGAAGATGCAACTGAATCCTATACGACGAGTGCCTATAACGTTAGCACTACCACATATCCTAAACTACCTAAACCCCTTCGTTTATCCTCTGCATTAGATAAAACTTTCAATGATAATGTATATAATGTAGATAATGTTTTAGAAGAAAATAAGGAAATAAGTCACGAAAGACACCACAATAAATACCATGAAAGATTACAAGATAAGGAAATAGTTTCAGAACTAGATGAAGCAGCACTAACAAAATCTTTAAATAAAGTTAAGAAAATGTACAGAGATTCGACCGCATCAGCGGTTAATAAGCTTAGCGGGAAAGGTTTAAAAAATGGTATATTTTTGACTGAGAATTGTACTACTGTTATAGCTCAAATAGGAACGACTGCAGTGCTACACTGCGAAGTTAGTGATATAACGGAAAATACGGTAAGTTTATTGGAACGTGTTGTTTATCATAATACTAAATCATGTTATTTATGTTTCACAAATAATTTTACTAAATAAATCCACGTAACTTATTAGTTGTTTAGCTTTCAACATTAAGTGCTTTCATATGTTACGATTTTTTATCGTAAGACATTTGTAGTTAACCGTGTAAAGAGGTACGTTTTCATATGTATTCAATGTAGTTCCAGTCTTAATATTCTACGTAACATAAATATAATCGCCTAGCACATGTTTGTACGAATACTATCATTATCATCTAAATTAAAAACAAATGTATGTACGAGTGCTTCAACTGTAAGTAAGCATGCCAAAGTTAAACAACTATTTGACGACAGTAGAATAAACACGACGAAATGTCATTTGTCTTGTCTTTCTGGCGAATGCCTTGATATTATTTTTTATTGCATATTGTTGATTGTTGATATAATTTCAAATAAATAAGTCTTTTTTATCAATATTTTTAATTTGTGTTAGCCGCATTAAAATTTATCAGATTTGAGAAATTAATTTATAAGTCAATGTGAAATACGTGTCTTTTCTCAGAAATTATTAAATTTCGTCCTGAAAAGTCTTCGCTGTTATCTCTTATGTCTATATTTAAATGCTATATTAAGCATTTAAGTTACGACTTTATTAAAAATAGATGTTAAAGTAGCTTGTTAACTTTCTAGTGGATTTAAATTTTTAAAAAGCTCTTTCTTCACATTTTGTAAGACTTTATAAATAGTTTGCTAGTTTCTGAGTTTAGTTTGTTTTACTTACCCTATTTGAAAATTAAGTTATAAATATTATATTAGTGGTTGGTGGGACGCGATTTTCCAACTCATGAACTTCCACCAGACGTTTTTTTTACCTCCTTAGGAGTTGCTCTGACTTCAAGTCGTCGTTTTCGGTGATTATGAATAAGTTCAACAGACAATTGCCGCAACAAATTACGCCTCACGTGAGTACGCGATTTTTCGGTATTTGCACGATGTACAATGAGTGCATTTATGCCTTAAACATTTATCAGATGGAAGGAAATGGCTAATGGCCCCCGTTTGGTTCGTATCCCTACGTTGAATGTACCACACAAGTGATCATTGGTTTTCAGGTTTCTGCTTGTCAGTTGATGCTAGGTCGATATGAGCTATATGATGCATGGAAGATAACAACACAACAGCTTTATTTGGTTTTGGAACATAAAAAACCTGACCCTCTAACTTCTTCTTCATCAGAACCTCCTTCATTTGCTGTTCTCTCCTATCCATGACTAACTTTAAAAAAACACAAAACTTAGTAAAACTTTTTGATAATTACATTGTATAAAGCTGTAAAAACATATTGATAACAAACATTTATTCACTGAACATACAATAACACAAATATAATTCATAATACATAAAAAAATACATAAAATAAAAAACTTACCTCATCCAAAAAAGTAACGTAATTACTCGCACGGGGTCACCGCCCAAGAGTGCAGCGACGCATCCTTCCACTCCCGTGACTTGGTCGCTACAAAAATATAAACTTAGACGCGCGTTATGAAGCTAGCGAGGGTGCGGGGGGTATCGGGCCGCGCCAAGTGCTTCATTTTTTAATCCAAAAATGGGAGTAATTAAGGGATAAAAGTCTTACAGTGCAATATAGAACTCTACCAAATTATATCACAACATTCGTTAGGTTTGATCCCGTATAGGTACAATGATTTTACTAGTGCTATAGTAATACGAAATTAATTATTACATTTGTTTTAGGTGACGTGGATCAGACGGAAAGATTACTCGTTGCTATCTGTCGGTCTTGTCACGTACAGTGCAGATAGTAGGTTCTTTTCAGCTCACGGCAGACATGTCAAGGTAAGTCAGGCTTCAGTATAAATATATTTTATTTCTTTAATCTTTATTTTGCAATACACTGACATAAATTTTTATGAAATGCTGGCTTGACGTTACTACTATATATGTATATTCTTTAATTTACAAATATTTTTGTACGTATGTGTATATGTATATATGTGTGTGTGTATATGTATGTGTGTATATGTATGTGTGTGTGTGTGTGTATATTTTATTTTGTTGTACATATGTACATTTATTTAATTATCAATGGTACATCATCTTTCCGCTTCATTATATATATATATATTTTGTTTTTTTTTTTATACTTTTGTTTATTATTAGTATACAATAAACAACACTTGTACTGTATCATATTGTTACTGAAAACTTCAAACTCATTGAAGTTATAACAATAAATAATTCAACAATTAATATTTTAACAATGAAAGTAATTATAGTTAGAAATTCTATAAAACCACCTGTTTCAGATTTGAAGGTAAATAATTTTATAATATATCTCGTATACAATCTGAATTTTTATTTCTTGTTTTTTATTTATTATGTTTTATATGTGTTACATAATTATATTAAATATATTATATATTTTTTTACTATACCAGCGGATATGTTACATATTGCTGTAAATAAGATTTTTTTAAGTATACACACACGGCGCGTTGGCGCAACGGTAACAGCCATGAATTGTGCCTGTTGCCCTGGCGGTTGCGGGTTCGATCCCCGCACATGACAAAAATTTGTATTGGCCATACAGGTGTTTGCCATGGTCTGGTGGTTTGTGCAGTCCTTCTGGGTCTCCAAACCGTGTCTCGAAGATCACGTTAAGCCGTCGGTCCCGGTCATTTACACCTGATAGGGATCGTTACTCATAATAGGGAATATATCTGCCAACCCGCATTGGAGCAGCGTGGTGGATTAAGCTCTGATCATTCTCCTACATGGGGAAAGAGGCCTATGCCCAGTAGTGGGACATTACAGGTTAAAGCGATAAGTATACAAACATCCCTTCTTCTGTACAGAAGACATTAATTTATTAGCGCAGTAGTTATGGCTGTTGCGCTGTCAGTCGTGGGTTTGATCCTTGCTCATAACAGACTTTTGGGTCGGCCATATAGGCCATAAAAATGTTTGTCGTAGTCTGTGCTTATGTTTTTGTATTGTAAATGTTTTCGTAATCCTACAAGTACTAAGAGATACTACTATCATAATACCTATACATAGAAAGAGACAATACCTTTGCCGCACTGTGGGACATTTTGGTCGCTGTTTAATTTTAATAACTTCTATACCGTGAAGACTGGACTACTTTACATTTATATTCTGAGCAAATCTTATGTACGAAATTCTCGTATCACAATGTTAGTTACCATCCTCTGAAACGACTGATTTTTATGAAATTTTGTGTGCGTAGCGGGTAGGTCTAAGAGTCAGGCATCATATATTTTTCATACCCCTAAGTTATAATGGGGGGTGGGGTTAGGGGGTTAATAACATATATAGCAAAACAACATTTGCGGGTCTCTGCTAGTTAATATATGAAATAAGTTTTAAGCGCATTTATACCTATTTTTTGATCATTAAAAATAAGCTAGATAAGTTCTTAAGCAAACAATAACTTTATTAGATCCTGTATTCACTGCATGTATAATACATGCAAAATTTTCAATTTTATTACATTCTAACTTTATAAACCTTCATTTTCGCCTTGAACCAGTGTCAATCCTTGTAATTACTTAAGATTTAATTACGTTTGAAATTTTCGCTTCGAATAATAAATTACAATGTTTCTTGAGTGGAGCGATAAATAAGATTATGGGTGAAATCTCGATTTAATTTTATTATAAACAAAAACCATTGTCGTTTTAGGAATCCATTTTGTCAGGAGTGAGATTTTTGATTACGTTATAAACTTCGTCAGGAGTTCGTTTATTTTTGTTTGATTATCTGATATGATCGTTGTTTGACAAAAAAAATTGGATTTTGTTCCGGAATATCTGAGTCACTTAATTTCGCAGTTATCTAAATAATTGTTTTGTTGTATGTAAAATATTTCTATACTTTTTTTAAGGAAAAAGTGCTAGGAAAAAAAACAATAGTTTACTCAAGGTTTATTTTTCACAATTTGAATATGTACCTACTCAAAAGGATCTTATGTGATTTTTAGTAAATAAATTTTTTAGTTTGACTGCCTTTTTTATTTATTTCAAGTGCTCTTGAAGCCTGGTTGAATGGAGTAATTTTTGATTATGATTTTTTGGCTTACACAGCTTATCACTTCAAAATATTCGTAGTGAATTTTAAATTAAAATCGTTTATTTAGTAACAATAAAAAAATATGTTTTCCGAAAAACCTTTCAAATATTCACGCTAATTTATTAGACAGCTGTTACTTTGATATAAAAAATAGTCAATTTCATCTTATTTATGTGTTAAAATAAAACACCTACATATAAAATAGTATTTATATTACTCACACCCGTAAAATTAATCCTAGTATAAAAAAGCAAATTCGTATTTAAAAAGCGTAACGCTTCCAAGTTTAAAAATATTTATATTTCGAATTTAACTATTTGTGTTACATGTAGGACTGGGCGCTTCATATACGCTTCGCTACGTCAGCGGATGCGGGCTACTACGAGTGCCAAGTACCGACCCACCCGCCAACGAGTATATTTTTTAAGCTTGTTCTGGTTGGTGAGTATTTTGTTATATTTTATTACTATGTGTAAGCTAAAGGAATTGAATTTTTCCTTTATAACTAATATTGTATAATACTATATAACGGTAGTGGATGAAATATGCAATGTAGGGGTAGACGATTTTACAAGAATAAATATTTTTGGCGCTTCTTAATAGTAAATATTAATAAGACGTAATCATTAGAATCAGATACAGATTCGGAGTGAATTAATCCTATACCATAATATTACTTAAAACTACTTAGTCTAACAGAAAAAAAATATCGTATGTACATATTTTAATATAATATGATATTATAGCGTTTCAAAGACTAGAATTGATTCTAAATGTAGAATTTTCTATAATATTTAGGTGAACTATTCGTCTATGGCTTACGAAAAACTAAAAAAGATACTCGTTTGTATAAGCTTCATAAGTATTGTTTTTGAAAGCTTTACTATTCTGCTAATTTAATTATCACTAACGTACATAGTATTCTCTGAAAATTTATTTAAAATTTGTAGCGACATCTATCTCGCAACATACGAACTAAGTACTGACATATTTCTACATTTATCCAAAGATTGAAAATATATACAAGAACCCGACAACAAATGTCGGGGGGCAGTAGCCCTCCAGACATAACATCCGTCTGGTCGGAGGGTCCTCCCTTTGCGATGGTGGATGAGGGACTTAACACCCTGTCCGTCACAATCCCCAAAAATTTAATTTCATTTTATATATAACTAGTTCTCCGCGTCTTAACCCGTGTAGATTACACGATTTAGGCTGTTCCGTTTTCTGTCTTTAAAATGTATCCTACGTAATTCAGTGACTACGTAGCATTCTGTTTGTAAAATGTCGGTCATTATAAACTAAAAATTACACATATTTTTTATTTAAATTATTCAAACAGATTATTTAAAATTTGGTCAACAGCTGCTTACGCAGAAATAGTAGGTGAATCGGAGAAGATAATACACGAAGGGTCCATGTTGAAGCTCGTGTGCGTCGTCAAGAGGTCCACCGAGCCACCGTCCTATGTGTTCTGGTACTTCGAGAACCGAATGATCAACTATGACCTGAGTAAGTTGTTTTGATAGCTTTTTTTATTGTTATAAACTTCTTTATAAGGTTTGTTTATAACTTAATAAAAAAAATTATAACAATTATCATTGTAGCTTCTGACATAAATGTATATTATTAAAAAATATTTTAAATGCTAAATAGCTATATAGCCTTTAAATGCACCAATCAAGGAATAAATAAAGAGATGCCGCATCCTTTAGAATATGAAACCTGTGTCGGGAAACTAGAAATATTTGTGTACATAATTTGTTTATAGATAAACATGTATTGTCATTGAATTTTATAAACAACTAGCTGACCTGGCGAACTTCGTATTACCTTATTTTTTTCTGAAATATAATAATAACATAATATATCAAAATAAAATATAGCCTATCTTTTAAGTTGGATCAAACTGCACACGGTGTGCAAATTTGACTAAAATCGGTTAAGTAGTTTAGGAGTCCATTGAGGACAAACATTGTGACACGAGATTTATATATATTAAGATTTTGACGTCTACAATACATTAGACCTTTGTTATAGTTCTAAGAGTTAAAGAGGGATAGTCATATAAGCATCAAAACAAAATTTTAAAAACGCTTAGTATATTGATTTTGTATGCATAAAATTGTTAAGCGCCTGTCACGTTTTCTTCTTTCTACTATAACAAATCTATATCAAAATCTATTGCGTTGTTTAGCAGTGAGAAAATAAATACAGGAAAAAAGTGATTAGCTTTAATGCCATTTACATGTTATAATAACTGTATTAACAATCTGTGATCTATTTGCGTCCGTATTGTTCACTTGAAATAAGGTCTTCAAACAGGCCTTCTAATGTACTACGATTCAGTTAGTCAAGGAGCAAGACTAAATTAAGTTACAATGATGAGTAACATTTTTTAAACAAGAAAATATATATTGTTTTCTAATGTTTACGCCAATTACACTCATTATAATGAAACAACTTTTTCGGATTTTATCGCGGTTTATTAAATCCACCACCATGGTCACCAACCCGCCTCCCTAGCGTGGTGACTATAGGCAAAACACATGAGTTTACGCCATTTTTGGCACGAACTTGTGGAAGCCTGTGTCCAGCAGTGGATTGTGATAGGCTGAAATGATGATGATGATGTTAAATTCTCCCGTGAGAATGGTTGCTGTAAAGTATCCGAAACGTCGGGAAACTAAAAGTTGTTTTATTATAAAAACAAATAAAAAATATATAAGTTACTTACTTACAGAAAATATTACAGAACACATATATTAAACAATAACTAAATTCTAAAGTAACAAAACTAGGAAGCGGTAAATAAAAACGGTGCTAGAACTAGACCTCGCCACCTTAAAAACTATTTTATTCTTTCTATTTGTATAAGCCTGTTAGCTACTATGAGGCGCTCGTTTTTATTGTAGTTTGAAACTCCAGTGTAGGGCTCCGCTTTTTGTTTTAAAAACACTTTTCGCGTGTTTATTCATTGCCGTAATAAAAACTATATTTAAGAATAATTAGGAAAGGAATATAAGGAAAAATAAAAGGAAATATAAGGAAATAATTTACTCTTTTATTTTACGCATTTTCAATTACACGTACGTATCTTGTGTGTGTATCTGTGTGTGTTTTCTTATTAACTTTGTTAAATTGTGACAACATATTATGTATGTATGTATGTATGTATGCAATGTACGTACGTATGTTATGTATGTATGTAAATATTTTATGTATATATGTATGTTTGTGTGTATGTATGTGTGTTCCGTCATCGTACATTTTTCGTATTTACCGTTGTAATCGATGTTCTGCGTAAGTAGATTTATGCAGTAACAAAACGCAGCCTTGAAAAGCTGTTATGCGCTCACTGCCCGCGAGTTGAGATTTTAACAAAACTTGAGGGTAGTAGCAACTAGGTGTGGCACACATGATCGCGCCGCGAACGCACGTCGTCAAAATTGGAACTCGACCGCCACGCGAGTTTCTATGCGCATGTGTTATCGTGAAACTCTAATCGTAATACAATAAACTCTTAGCAATTGCTCTAAGACTTTGAAGTGATGTACAGAATCCAACCAGCTGGTGTGCCCTAACGATAGTAGAAGTCATCATCGATTCTCTAAGGTACGTTGGTACATTGTATTTTGTTGCTGCGTGCCTATTAACGTTCTGAACATCGATTAAATCGGCAGATTATTCTTGGTCTGACCAAAGTGTAGCAAGAAGCCACCTATCGGTTTTCTTTGTGGAGGTGCGTTTGCGACAATGTGTATGTATGTTTTTTGTGTTTATTGTGTAGGGATCGAAAAAGCATCATGTTTGCATACATAATGTTTTATTTACAAATTATACAGATAATTGCACTGCTGCACTTACCTTTTCAATGCATATTTTCTCTGATTGCATTAGTCGTCAAATGGTAATTCCTATCATAGATTATATAGTTCCTATAATAACAAATATTCTCAATTTTTCTATTAGTAGCGGTACATTTCCATCTTGTTGGAAAGATGCTATAATCATCCCTTTGCCTAAAAAGCCCAATTCTACTTCTTTCTCCGATCTTCGCCCTATATCTATCCTACCATTCCTTTCTAAAGTTCTTGAGCGTCTCACTTATAATCAATTTAACTTTTTCCTCTGTAGATACAACCTTTTAAACCCATTTCAATCAGGATTCCGCTCAGGCCACAGTACGACTACTGCATTAGTTAAAATCACTGATGATATTCGCATGGCAAAAGACAACCGAAGGCTCACTGTTTTGACATTACTTGATTTTAGTAATGCCTTCAATAGTGTGGATTTCGACATTTTGCTTGCCATACTGAATTCTCTTAACATATCTCCTATAGCGATTGACTGGTTTCACTCTTACTTGCATGGGCGCCGGCAACGTGTGCGACTTAACGACACTTTTTCTGACTGGGCTAAGATCAATGCCGGTGTACCGCAAGGTGGCGTGATGTCTCCACTCCTGTTTTCAATATTCATTAATACTATTACTCGATATATTACTTCTCCCTACCACCTGTATGCTGACGATCTCCAAATTTACTTGCACACAAGCTTAACAGATCTACCTAGTATGATTACCAGTTTAAATCAGGAACTCGAACGAATCAACTGTTGGAGCAAGGAATTTGGTCTGAAAGTTAACCCATCAAAATCGCAGGCTATAATTATCGGAAGCCCACAGCTTATTTCGCGAATTGATTGGCCGAATTTGACACAAATAACTTTTGCCGGTGTTATAATTCCTTACAGTGAAAAAGTAAAAAACTTGGGTATATTGTTTGACGAAATTATGTCGTGGGATCCACAGATTTGTGAAGTTAGCAAAAAAATTTTTGCATCTATCGGTTCATTAAGAAGGTTACGTAATTTTCTTCCCACTCCGACTAAGGTTGCTCTTGCTCAATCTCTTCTTCATCCTATCCTTGATTACGCTGACACTTGCTATCTAGACTTAAGGGAGGATCAATTAAACAAACTTGAGCGTCTCCAAAACCTCTGTATTCGGTTCATATTTGGTCTTCGCAAGTTCGACCACGTCTCTGAGTTCCGTGCGAAGCTCAAGTGGCTTCCTATACGTCTGCGCAGGAATACTCATGTGCTATCTCTCCTATATTCTATATTATTTAATCCCATCCTTCCGTCTTATTTGAAAGAACGCTTTGAGTTTCTCTGTGACTCACACAATAGATCACTTCGATCTAGTGAAAATCTTACTTTGAAAATCGGCAAACACTCTACTGCCTTCTACAGCAAGTCATTCTGCATTGAGGCTGCACGGTTATGGAATACTCTCCCTTTACACATTAGACGTGCAACATCACTGGAATCTTTCAAAAAGAAGGTTAAGGAACACTACTTAAGACTTTGAAATTACTGTCGTCCACTTCGTCATTAGTCACTGCTATTTGTATAATATATTGATATACACTTATTTGTTCTATTACTGTAATAATGTACAGTTATGTATAATATTATGTGTATCTATGTGTATATGAGTATGTATGTTTGTATGTGTATATGCTTATATGTATTTATGTGTGTAGTGTATTTATATATTTTTATGTAATACGTTCTGTAATTTTTAGTATAGTTAATATTGTTTGTAGTATGTAGTATGTTTATATGTATGCATGTATGTGTGTATATTTGATTTTATTCTTGTTTTTTTTTTTTTTTAAGTCTGTACACCCTTTCCGCTTGTTTCACATTATCTCCTCCAAGCTGGTTGTCTGGAAGAGATCGCTGTTTAGCGATAAGACCGCCTGTTGTACATTTCTTTAATTGTTTAATAAATTGTAAACTTCTTTTAATGTGTACAATAAAGAATAAATTATTATTTCTTTTATTCAATATATTTTCTTATGATTACATTTTTAAATATATTTATAAAAAAGACAAATAAAAATATTTAAAAATATAAAAATAGTAGTCCTCCGATGGCAGGTTGAGGCCCAGGCCACCGGTAGTTAAGGTTCCAGGCTGAGGAACCTCCTCACAATGCGGGCCGTTTCAAGCAACACTGCCTTTTGGATCCGACCCTTGATCCAACAGTCAAGTGAGAGTTTCTTAAGGTGTTGGTCGAAACTCTTCGCTAATAGACCATTAACCGATACAACAATAGGAACAATTATTGTTGAGTCTACATTCCACATGCCGGTAATCTCGTGGGCAAGGTCTAAATATTTACTTAAAAAAATAAAATAAATAAATTATTATTATTATTATTATTTTCCTATTTCTAAAGGTTTACTGGAAGAGATCGCTACTAAGCTAATAAGACCGCCCTTGTGCACTACTATATCTATGTGTTAATAACTATTTTATGTATTTTTTTTTCTAAGTGGTGTGCAATAAAATATATTCTATCTATCCGTCTACCTAAGTATCTGTGAAGCTTAGTTTGTATTACATTGATGTGATATTATATCTTAATTTTTTTCAACTAAAATTATTTGTGGTTTATTAAGATAATATGTACATTTAATTAGGAATGAAAAGATATAATGATAATAATAAGATAAATTACATTAAACTAAAAAACCTTAAGTATAAACCTTAAAAATATTATTAAAAGGAGTCCCTTTGGGCAAGGTTCCGAAGATACTGGCAGCGTTCCCCTTTTGAATAGCTAGACTAATTCTTTGTCTGAAGTAGCTGCCAGCTTTTCGGTCTCCTGTGACGTCGAATAACCTTTTTTTAACCATATATCTTAATTAATGAATATCGAGATACAAAAATTAAATAACGTCAACTGACTTTTAATAAGTTTGATTCTACTCACATCTCTAATTAGTTTTAGCTTAGACCGCGTACAGTAAACTGACTAGGTATTTACCAAAAATTGACCATAATTGCTAATAAATTAAGAAATAACGCTATAAACGTTAATATCTAATTCTTATGTTATTCGATTACATTTTGACTATTAAGGAAGAGAAAGTAAAGTTTTTTTTTTCTATATTGACTTGATTGTGTTCGTTTTACACATGAAACAATGGAGAGAACTTTATATATGGAGAAAAAGTAATGGAGTGGTCTATAATTCTATTGCGATAATAAAACCACAAGTTCTCATTTTAATTATTCCAATATACTCTTGGTTACCACAGCCTCATCTTTATAAAACTTATACATACAGGGATAATCCCTCATAGTTCTACTGGCTATAGTTTCACAACCCACGTATTAACTGTCAAACTTCTCGTAATGCCTATTGAACGATGACAGTTGCTGTCTGCCAATCAGGACGTGAAGGCTCATTTAGCGCATTTTCAGTTCATTACCTTTTCAGACAACATTTTAACTAGTCGTTTTTGGTATAATAATAATTAATAATAATAAACGCTTTACACTCAACGGCCCCCAGTAGGATTTTCTCCTGTGTCGGGGGTCCGGAAACACACACGATACACAAGCACAACGCCCAGACCACGACAAACATCTATATGGCCGATACAAATGTCTGTATAAGTTACTTTAATAATTTGCAAGGTGTTCAATAAAGTGTACAATTATAATAATAAACTAATTTTTAATTAAGGCTGAAGTATGACGTCGGCTTTGATATTGACTTTATATTACTTTCAATATACATTTTTGATGGTATTATTTGAGCATCGTATAATTTGTTTACCAGTAATATATAATGCATGCAAAAAAGTTAAAGTGCATAAAAAAAGTTTATCTCACGAACAAACACAAAAAATTACACATAATTAAAATGTCAATTAAATCTATTTACACAGCGATATAAGATTACAGCGATCATTTATTATTATATTATTTTTATAAAAGAAATACTTTGACTCTAAGGAACTGATTTACAAAAAAGTGGGTGTGTTTACTTATTTTGAGAAGTTATACTTCACTGACTAGCTAACACTCACTATACTAGCTAACTTCACGTTGCTAACTTCTTCTTCGTTGACTAGCTAACTTCGGGGTGTCGGTTTGATGGTGTGCGCGCACATCGTAAAAATTTACTTTAATCACTTTACTTTTTTTTTACTTTTTCAATAACTATTGAACTTAACTTTTGGATTCACAGGCTGCGAATAGGCAAATCAGAAAGTGAATATATAGAAGAGAGATAATATGGCGATTAATAATGGAAAAAAAATCGTCATATACTTTTACCGGTTAAATACCGTTATAATTTAGGTAGCTTTATCATGAATCAGTGACACGTGCCTTGACAATGTATACAACCTTTTTTTCACCGTGACGTTACGTGACTTAATAATTGCATCGTTTTCTGTAAGACTGATACTCCGTTTGTACACGAGCTTAAAATAATTACCCACAGTTAGGCTCGGCCGCAGTGATTCTGAAACAGACATAACACAATTACTCTCCTATTGTGGTACAGAAATACGAGTACTTCAGATTCAGGATTATTAAAATAAAAGAAAAAGCAAACTTTTTAAAATGTTCCTAAAGATTATTCTGAAATTTTGATTCACTTTTTTGTTAGCATTTATTTTTAATTCTGACAATTATTAAAATATTGGATTTTGTGTCGATATTACTCTTATCGTTTATTCGCTTAATACCGGAATAGTACAAAGATGGTGACACCATCTACCAAATGGTTAATATCTATTAATTTACGATTAGTCAATCACTATCTTTGTTATCTGTTTTGCAGGGTAGTTACACAATAAATACTGTTACGAGTATCATTTAAATGTTCTTATTCTGATTATAATTTGTTGATTTAGATCTTAATGATTAATTTTTTTAATAATATTCGCTTATATTCTATAAACACTTTTTACTGTTCTCTATAATTTATACACATAAAATATCATATTTACGATAATAGCCTCTACTTTGCCAACGTTACGCGTTGAGTGCCTGTTAGATTTTGACCCTCTTCTGTCAACATCAAAGCAAGTGTAGGCAAAAGAACCCTCTCTTAAGAGAGTAAGCTCGCATGATAACAATCAATTGACAGTTTCATTTAATAAAAAAATGTTGTAAATAGAAGCACATTAACAATAACAATTATAATAACAATTATCTATCTATAACATAAACACACCGTCGACGTTCCTACGGTAAACAACTTACATACATCATTAACTGCTGTTATAAATTACATTTATAAAATAATTTGATAATAATAATAAAGAAAAAATCACCTAAAATATATTTGCTAAATATACCTTACAATATATTTATTTACAGTAATGTTTATAAGCAACGTAATTATTAACAATCTGGCACGTCATTGTAGCTTATAATTGCGGGTGTGCTGTTAAGCATACACAATTCACAAGGACAAACGCCCAGGCCATAATAAATACCTGGTCTATACAAATGATTGCCATGAGTGAAAATCAAAACATGCAACCTCTGGCGAAATCTGCTTTAAACTCAGAAATAGTATTCCAAAACCTTTTTAAAAAGAAAATATTGGATCTAAACAGGGGTAGCAAATTTTCAAACTTCCATTATTTTTATGGAATTTTACAAATTTGTCAATGTTTTATTCATAATCCGTTCATTTTAAATTACGTTTATTGAATCGTTAGCTAATAAATAATTATAAATGCATTTGCATATTGATTTCATGATGTTTATTTCGATGTAGGTAATGGAATTAGTTTCAAAGGTAATTTATATAGTGTTTTTGTTACGATTAATTTAATTTATTAAATACATTATATCATTTGAAACTAAACCATGACACTGATGTTTACATATAAAGTCAAATTAATTTTATTGCGAATACATATAGGTATACAAAGATGTTACACTCTCTTTACTTTATAAGCGCGCGCGCGCACGCACGCACTCACACACACACACACACACGCACACACACGCACACACATACATTCGATTTTTATTAGTCTTATACACTATTACTTATAAGCCATTTGTAATAATATGGACTCCAAGATTCATCATTAATGTGCAAACCTCCTGTAGGAGGCTCCTGCTCCTTTGCTGTAGCAAAAGTGTTGGATAACCGTACATTACTACAGCAATATTAAGATATTTATGAGTGGTTTTGCCTTAAAACAGTAAATACAGAAGTCAGTTGACGTGTTCCTGGGAACTGCGAGGTCGAGACGAATCCCGCTACAAACAACGGAATAAATATTTCTTAACTTTGTTTGACACATTAGTTCTTTCGTCTTTTATAACTTGCAGTAACGGTACCTAACAGTTAACGGTAGTAAAATAAAAGCTTTTAATGAAGGCTTTTTTTTATGTATGTCGGCGCAAAACCGCGTATTTAAGAAAAACACGTGGTCGGATATGATTATTTAAATTAATTAATGATTGAAAACTGATTATTAAAGTAATAATGTTTAGTGATTTCTAGAGATGTTAAATTAGTCTGAAATATTTTACGGTCCATATATAGGTGTTATGTTGAGTGAATACCCACCCAATTTTGTTATAAAAGGCCGAGCGCCCGCCGATATTGATTTTTTTTTATACAATGATAGGCTTGCGTTTGACCACTATTTCACCTGATGATAAGTGAAAATGCGGTCTAAGATGGAGCACGCTTACCTAGAAGTAACCTATTCACTCGCGACTTAAAGATCCCCAGGTTATAATTTTCTGGAAACACAGACGCTGGTAGAGAGTTCCATTCTTTGGCTGTACGGATCAAGAATGTACTAGCGAATCGCTTAGTGCGTATAAGGGGAATATCAACCATATAAGGGTGGCGTAACGCAGAGCGTCTGGTTGTACGATGATGGAAGGGGGTAGGGGGAATCAGGTTATGGAGTTCCTGCGCACACTCTCCGAAGTGTATCCGATAAAATACCGATGATAATTCTTATTCGAGCCATCGAAGCGATTGGATCTCCTCAACTTGAAATAAATCAAAGAAGAATATCTTCTGAGTCCTGCGTGTTTTATTTTCATACCTTCGAAGATGGATAGTAATCGAAACCCTGGCATTCACGACGTCAGTAATGCTGACGTCATGTTTTTTAAAAACAGCCTGGGTAAGCTTTTTGTCATATATATAAATATAAATAAAATTACTATTAATATTATTCATAGAATTTTATTACGCATACGTAAATTGATTTTCATTATAGTGACGCGGTTTACGGTCGCTTTATGCTATTTCCATTTTTAATTCGCTCATATTTGCGGTCGTGTCGACGACGCAACTTTAGATTTATTTACACTAACACATGGTATATGCAAAAATAAATTTAATTAATAGTTTTCTCTCCTTATATTTTTTACGTTTTTACATTTTATATATGTATTATTAAGTAAAAACCAGCATATATATATGTTATAAATATTTATTTATTTTGTTAAAATTTTGAATCTATACTAATATTATAAAGCTAAAGAGTTCGTTTGTTTATTAAACGACTTCAAAAAAAGACGAAAGCCCGCCCGACAAGCTGTGTAAAAGTTTCTTTATCTAACTGTAATCGCTATTGCATTTATGTTTTCTTACATTGTACCAGAGCTGTCTGATGTGTTTTTAGCCGACTTCCAAAAAAGAGGTTTTCAATTCGATTGTATTTTTTGTGTATCATATTGTTACTGCAGAACTTTTGACTGGGTGGACCGATTTTGATGAATTTTTTTAAATCGAAATGTGGTGCGTATCATATGGTCCCATTTAAATTAAATTGAGGTCTGATAAATAATAATTTTCGAGTTATATCTAAAAATGCGTATTTACTAAACTATTTTTTGTCAACCTACGTTGTATTTATACTGCATAACTTTTTACTGGGTGTACCGATTTTAATGATTATATTAGTCTCATTTAAATGATTGAGATTTGATGAGCACATATTTACTTGACTCTTTTTTCGTCTACCTACGTCGTATTATTATTATTATTTTTTTGATATCGCAGGGTAACCCATTTACGGGTGATATCTAGGATGCCCGGGTAGGCATTCCTAGACCGTATGTCGGCTTAGCACTTGGGGGTGCACTACCGACTAAAACCCCTGCGGGAGCCTTCAGCCGCTTTAATTGGAGGGTCCTGGATCTGCAGGCAACAGGATCCCTCCAGCGACAGGCTGGCCTCGGCGAAAAGACCAGACTTCTCCTCCATAGGACTGTCCGGCTCACCTCTGAACAATCCACGTCGTATTATCTGTCGATGTCATTGAAGTTGATTCTTTTCGTTTACGAGCAAACACAATTATAATTATTTATCTCTGGAACTACTGGTTGGAATTGAAAACGTATTTTTATGTTAGATATTCCATTTAACGAGGAAGGCTGTAGGATATACTCGTATAACATTAGGCTACGACCAATAGGAGCTGAGCATTAGAAATGTTACGAAAACTAAAAAAAGAATTAAGATTTGTGTGAAGGCTTCCGTCGCGTACACTGTATAAACGGTTAAAGCTACCAAAAATAATGTATAACGTAAATGATGTCCATCAATTGTTCTAAAAAAAAGTCCGCGACGATATAATCTATCAAGGTTAACTCATTATAACCTTTTTAATGGTGATCAAGTTTGTTGTAAAATATTATTAAGAAGGTATATTTATATTATTTAAGAAGGTAGTTTTATCCTTATCCAAACAATGATTGGGTCACTAAGCAGGAATTGAATTGATTTTTTTATATTACTTGCAACTTGTGACTTCATTCACGCAGACATCAGTTCGTTTGAAGGATGGTGTAAAAATATTCAAAGAATGGAAATGCTGAGAGTGGAAATAATTAAAGTTGTCGACTTTTCTAGATGACTAATTTTTCTGCCTTCCAGGAATTTTATTCTTAGGGTTCTGCAAACGATAAGTAGATGTATTTCATATCTCTACTTAAATATAGGACCCTATTATATCTAGGACTGTGAAAGTAATAAGCAATTAGATTTAGATAAAGGAAGATAATTAATAAAAAATTGTTTTTAATCGTCGTGGGCGAGCCCTAATTTTTTGTTTGGAATTTATCTGTTGAAGTGTAAAGCTAAAACTATACAATTATTATTTTATGTCATAAAGACGGAAATACAACAGATATAACTATATATTTATTATAAATAAAATATACGAAAGTTATTTATTTTATTTTTAATTTAAATTTTCATTGTTTAGATGGCGTTAGCGTCCATAATGGGCGTCAAACAAGTGAGCTGATCATTGGCAAAGCGGAGCCCCGGCACTCTGGCAACTACACGTGCGTGCCAGCGAACGCCAGAGCAGCGTCCGTAACCGTACACGTCGTTCAGAGTAAGTTAGCTTTTGAAGCTACTTGAAGCTTAGAGCCTGTTTAAGTCATGTTTCAATTGTTAGATCTAGTGATCAAAAAAAATCTTATTATTTTAGATATAAGATTGTAATATATTTAATTTATTTATTCGTTTATTTATTTTATAAAAATAAAATTATAACACCATTATCAACTTGCACTAATGGATGTCACACGTAACAATATTCTTTATTTTCACTTTATGTGAATCCTCAATTGCAATTGAGCAACATCTGTGATTTTACGCAGACTATCAAAAAGTAAATTAATCAATAACAATGACTAAATTGGTCGATATTATCCACAATGACCTCAGTGACAAATCAGTCAAATAATAATATGACACGATTGTAATATAACAGACTTGCATTGTCAGCTTTTTGATAATTCTTATTTTTAGTTCAACAGTATATTTCGTTAATGTACTATGGTTTTGTCTATTTTAACAAATCAAACTCGACCGTTCATTTCTGAGTAAATGTTTTTTTTTTTAATCTTTTACTTACAAGTAAATGGCGTCAACTAAAATAGTTATATTTTAGTTGACGCCACGCCACAAATCATTTCGTTCGTCGAATTTCGAAATGAGCGTTACGTTAGTACTAAAAACAAAAATAAATCGTATTTGCAAAAGTAAGAGCTGTGACTAAAAAAATATTCAACATCAACAATACCAGGTATTGAATTGTAACTAACATCATATAATTTCGCAAGTTTGCTACACAGCGTTCATATAGAGCTATTTAAATTTATATTTTAAAACTTGTACATAAACAAATTTTAAAACATATTTATCTTTGTAACTGTGAACTGTATTTGTATGCTAAGTAAATACGGAAACACACACAATATACAAATCACTAAAAAGTAGGACATGGTACGTCCACTGGCGTATTTGATCAGCATGACAATATTCCGTTCCGGAATTAACGGCGTTTGAGACCGATATAAATATAGTCCGAAGCTGGAATTATCCAGTTTCATCGGAAAATAGTTTGGTAAAAATGTTTCCGACTCGCTAGAGACATGTCTGATTCTAGGTATGACTTGCAATTTTACCTGCATTATTACAAATTTCTTGTAAGTTCATTACAGAAGAAGTATATATATGGTCTATTCGTTATTTTGAATTTTCAGCACGTATGCTACTTTTTTTATATATTTCTTTCATTTCTTATATTTCTTTCATTTCATTTTTTTTTTTTCTTTATTTCTACGCTTTATTGAAATCAGTTTAACGTATTTGTTATGCAAACGTAACAACTAAGGATTTGTCCCTTTTCTCGCAATCAGCCAAGAAGTATTTGCATAAAACGTAACAAGCATCTATCGTTTTTATTTATTTATTATTTATTAATCTATATAATAATACTTAATCAGCTGTATCAAAGACCAACTATTCAATTGTTATAAAAATGATGAGTTACAAGAAAGAACCAACTGTTTACTAGTTTTATTTCCAGACCTACATATTTTAGTTGTTTACTGTGTCATTTTATATTATTTATAAATGAAATAATAATTCAAAGAATTATTATCATTTTGTTTTTATACACAATAACTTCACATAAATAAGTACAAATACATATTATATAAGGCCAAGGCAAAGACTTCAGTTTGCACCGTTTATAAACTTGGCAACCACAACACTAGTATCAACGAGGTTCTATTTCACAAGCTCTATTTAAAATTATATCACGCTATTTCATACGAATTAAGTTATGAAGTTTGTTTATTTGGACGTGCTAATCTCAAGTTCCACTAGTCTTCTTATTAAATTTATTTTAAATTGAAATATAGAACCGTTAAATTAAATTAACCTTAAATTATTAAATATATATTCATTATAAAGATCGTGTTTTGTGATTTAATATGTTAGTGCCAGCCTCGATATTATTAGAAAGTTAGATATTGAAAGCTAAACTAACTGTACTAGTGAACTATTTAGTGTCTTAAGAAATCTCTAAGACCATCCACAATCAGAAATACAGTTAAATCACGATATTTACTTTTCAAATATAAATAAAGAATATAAATGTCAAGATAAAATCTTTGCAAACTATATTGAATACAAAGAAAACACATTTTTAAATTAAATGTTCTGTGGAAACCTATTGTATGTAAATTGATGGCAACAAAGTTGTACAATTTCTCTCGTGAGATTTTTTTCAACCTTGTTCTAACACGTTTTTAGCTTTTGATGATATTGTTTTCTTATTTTTATTATTTTTTTTGATCTGTAAACAGATTTAATATAATCCAATCTTCTCATTTAGAAATGTTAGAAATATATTATAGATTTTTTTTTAATATTGGAACGTCTACAAGTTTTTCAGAGTGGTGAAAATATTGGAATTAAGAATATAGACTGTATATATATATATCGTGATATATATATTTACAAATGAGGACGGAGGTTTTTTACTTAAAAGTATAAAGTGGTTAAAATTTACTTATATTAAAATACAATAACGTGTCTTCTTTGTTATATAGAATGTTGTTTTTATTTGTTGGCAAAATATAATTTAGGCGTATTCATTAATTATATTGCTTTATAACGAATCTAATTAGAAATAGAGTTTTATATAAATTGTAGACAAAAACATCGTATTAATTTTAATATATCAGCCTAACGAAAATGTTACTTAAAACAAAAAAAAAGGTTCAACTTAATTAAAAACGAAATCTTGTAAAAAATCATATGGGTATTTATATTTATTTAAAATATATAACCAAAATAGCCACGTTAGTTAGCCAGTTAACTTAGTTGTTAATTAGCAAATGTTTCACATTTTAAATCTAATAGCTAGGATTAGAACCCACTGGTATTTCTAACTATCTATCACCTATCTTATCTTGATTACCATTGGAAATTATAGTATTTCTCATACGAATCATACTAAAATTACAACACTAGTATAAACTAAATTCAATTTTAGATTCGTGGTTTTAATAATAACCTATTTTCACTTGCTTCAACTTTTGTGTTTTATACCTTTGCAATAAAATAAAATAAAATATTATAAAGAAAATAAAATATGATAAAATATTGTCTTGTTTACGTTATCTACATATCTATATATCTAAAGAATTTTATGATTCTGTGATTGTAAATCGAATCAGTCCGAAAGCTATTTTCTTATTCATGTGATAATTGAATAGTATTTCGAAAGTACGTTTCTTTTATCGTTTTCTATCCATCGTTCTCTTGTCTCTGAAATTCCTGAGCGCTTGAAGCATTTATTTAAGAAGCACAAAGTAGAATAATTGAATTTAATTCTAAAGTATTCTGTACATTCACTGCAAATGGTACAAAGTTTTATGCTTTTTATGATCACTAATGTCTTTATGTCTCTCTTTGCTATGTGATAAAATCTTGCTTTAAGAAATCGCAGAGGCTTATACTCACTTGTTTTTTTTTTTTTGTATGATAGATTAGAGTTAATAATGACACAATTATGACTAGTTTTTTAAAAAAATATAAAAGGCCTGTATATGAACTTACTATACTCAAAGTATAGAATGACTTATTTATTAAAAAGTTTTTTAAATTTGTTTAGTTATTTACAAAAACGCAAAAAATTATTATAAAAATTTAATTTTTATCGCAGAACACAGCAGGCGTAACTAAACTTTTTTTTTTTAATTTTACGGTTCAGCCTGTAATATCCCACTACTGGGAATAGGCCTCTTTTCCCATGTTGGAGAAGGATCAGAGCTTAATCCACCACGCTGCTCCAATGCGGGTTGGCGGATATATTCCCTACTATGAGTAACGATCGTTATCAGGCGTAGATGATAACAACCGGGCCAACGCGGCGTCATGATACTACTATTACTTATATAGTCTTTCTTGTTATTTTAATATTAAATATTTTTGTTTAGAAACTAATAAAAATGATAAAATTTCTTACAAATTATGTCAAAAATATATATTAAATTATTACTATTAAAACTAAATATTTTTAATTTTAATTATATTAAAATCTTAAATGGGAGACACGATCCAGTCACAAATATCATCACTTTCAACATTTAGATAGTTCAAACTATAATACCAAGCATAGTTTAAAAGTCACATGAGTAATTGGGATTACTCTTGATAATAATGTGATTAGAATAGAAATATTAAGAGCAATTCAGAGACAAGTTACACTGCAGACATTTCTATTTGAAAAGTTTTAATGCAAACTAGAATGCGTATACATTTTTATCTCAGCCGTTTCTAACGGGAAAACTTTTCTTATACTGGGAACATTGATTTGAACTGTGATGCTGTGAATGTCTGGCTACTTCACAAAAGTTTCATATGAAGTGCACACACACACATACTCAAACATTAAAGTTCTAAAATCCTCATTTAAAAACATAAATGGCTCGGATTTTTGGAAATATATTTTTTTTACTGCCAATACTGATTTTAAAGAATTATGTACTTAAAAGTTACGCAGTACCAGTTCATATTTAACTGCTTATAATAAAGTAATAAATAGAAGTTACATCCTTAGAACAAACTTATTGATATAATCAGCCACGCGAGTTTTATTAAAAAATTTATTCCTTATCTGGGAGTTGTAATTTTATAGGACCTACTTTATTGTATATTTTGGTTCGTTTTATATTTTTGTGTCTACTTTCTTTAAAAAGGATTGAAATAAACATCAAACGTAGCTATGTGTCACTGTCTAAATACAACTACTAATCTTTCAATTATGTCAATTGAATACTATTGAAAAAAAAATTGTTTTAGCTGCAGAATTAATTTTTAAATTATGATTAAGAATGTCGTGAAATCCAAATTAAAGCTTTGTTCGACTTCTAGCTACGTTCCTTCAAATCGGGATCTCTGTAGATATTATAGATCGCGTTATACAGGAAAAAATAATTCTAGCCCTTTTTAAATTTTACTTTGTCTTAATATACGAGCTACATACTCCTACAAAATCGTCCAATGATATTTTTATGAGCCCTAAAAAAAGTCGATAAAGTGAAATAGGTATGCAGGTAGCAGTTAAACATACTGTATAATTTAGATTACTATATTATTTTTTACATGAATTCTCAGTTTCACTATTTAAAACATGTTTTTTGTTAATAATTTTAGTTCAACTTATATTAATTATGATAATATTTAAATATTAGCTTTCATTTAATAATTTCATTGATGCAAATTAACTAATTTACATTTTATATTTAGTAAAATATGAAATTAACAAATATTACAGAATATATAATTTTTCAGGTGAAACGCCAGCCGCAATGCAGCATGGAAATAACTCATCAATAAAATCATTTAACTTGAAATACGTAAAATCATTAATAATACTTTCATTATTATTCAGTACAACTGTAAAGAAGCTATGCGGATTTGGATAACAATATCTTGTTACATTATTATGATAAATGTATCCCCTTTCAGATGTTAATTCTGGGTATCGAGTTTTTGTTGTAATTGTGTCATGGTAGTATCAAAATGGCCGGTCATTGGCACCATAATTATTATTTTTCAGAATATTAATTTAATCTATAAATTGGTGATTTTTATGTTACTATAGAAATAATAGACTATTATAATAACAGTAATGCAATGACGATGTCAATGACAAAATACTGTAAGACTATTACGACACAACTATACTATAAAACTTGTAACCCCGATGTTTTCTAGTTGAAAATTTGTACAGATATATATATATATATAAACTTATTTGTAGTTATTTTGCAATGCTGTAAGTGATTTGATATATTATTTAGTGTTAATATATTTTCATATATAAGGCAGGTAAATACGTGATGAGTCGAAAGTCACCAGTTGTAATACTACGTTCGATTTGGCATAAGATTGGCATCACGCAGACAGCTTTTTGCTAATCCTGCTACCGAGTTAGATTGGATTCACAATCATTTTAGGGCATCAATTTTGCTATCACTCCGGTACTGTCATAATAGTATCATGTTGACATTCTGCTGTTCTTGTATCCTGTCTGATATTATAGTTCTGCCTTGTTTTTGGCCATTGGGAAGCCGATGATTTCGATTAACTACGTATAGATCTGTAGCATAATCATTATATTTTTTATGTATAAATAATTTTGGTAGGGTCTGGTTAGTGGTTGTTTTGTGGAGTCTTTTGAATTATTATTTATTGTAAAACTGTATGATGAAGTACTATTTACACCAAAAATTAAATGTAAACTTTTTAACACATTTTTACTTAGATATTTATTTTAGTTACAGTTACATTTTAATCTAAAGAGGGAAATAAATGAGTTTCAAAAGATAATGGCTCAAAATAGGAGTTTGAAATATGAAACATATATATTTGAGAAAGCTGTTTGGTAGTAAATGGTAAGTGTTCTTTTTTATCAGACAGCAGTGAAAATATAATATCAGTGAAAAAATAAAAGACTATGAAATAAATGCTTTGTAAATTTTTGTGAATATGATATAATACATATGACAGTATTATGAAATCAGATCCTGGTGTACGTTCATTTACTCTCAGGTCAGAATTTCATTTTACAAGTTAGTATTAACTCTTAAACCTCTACCTACTTCATCAAACCTCACCGAATATCATCAACAATCGTTTGTCGTCTTATTATTTAAGATTCATTACAGTTAGCCATTAACTGTGAGTCGCAAATTCTCGTGCCATTTATATACATTGCGAACTTTTAAATAGAAAAATACAATATTAATTCTTTGGTCACAACTAAGAGGATATTTTTTCGTATTTTTTATAAATGGTTTATAGATTTCAGACTACTAAAGAATTTTGTATCAATTTTGGCCATTTTCTTTTATAAATGTAATCATATAACAACAGCAACATGTACCTATTCTTTTTTTAAATTTAATATCGTTTTGTCTACAAATGGTATCACGAAAAAAAAAGCTTTGAATGAATACTTTTGTTTTTTATAATAGTTAAGAAATGGTAGTCTTTTAATTACGATTTATTTACACTTGTTTTAGTTTTTAAGTTTTAGGAAAAATAAGACGATACTAATTGAAACTCATTTCATACTGTTTGTTATAAAAAAAATATTGTTGTTTCTTCAAACTGGAAAAAATCTTGTAAATTTGACTTTATTGTAACAGTGAAAAATAAAAAAGTATACCAATTGAGTACAATAAAATTGAATGTAAATAAATTGTGAGATACAATCACTTGTACGTGATATATATAATGTATGTAAAATTATATGTAATTGTTTTAAGAATAAATAAGATTTTGAATTTAACGTGCCAAGTTTTGATGTGTTTTATTTTTTTCGTACACTTTAAAGTATATACTCAAAAATACTTTGTCAATTTATAATAATGTATTTCAAAAATAAGTAAATCTATATAAATAAATGAAATAAGAGTGTCTATTTGTAATATTAAAATAGCCGCTTTTACTAAATGCATATGGATATACACGGTATATAAACCAAAATAACATTTTTTATAATTTTTGTCTGTCTGTTTGTTTGTTTCGGCTAATTTCTGAAATGGCTGGACCGATTTTTACGGGATTTTCACTGGCAGATGGCTGATGTAATAAGGAGTAACTACTTTTATCTTAGGAATTCAATAGTTTTATAACTCCGTGAACTAAACAATAACTTTTTGTTAAATTCCACGCGGAAAAAGCCAGTAAGTAATAAACGCCGAACAGTAAACCCCAGTAGGTTTTACTCCTGTGGCGGGGGTCTATAAATTCGCACAGAACACATGCACAAATGCCCTGACAAAGATAAAAACCCGTATCACATACGCAAACGTATATAATAAGCGGGGATCGAACTCGCGACCGCTACGCCAAAGCGTCATCGAAACAGTTTGTAATAATTCAAATAAGTATCAAATGTAAAAACTAATACTAGGTACTAGTATAAAGAGAAAAACAGTTTGACGACAAACACAGAGATAAAAAACTGGCCAAGTGTGATTCGGATTCGCGCACCGAGGGTTCCGTACAAATAAAATTATTTATAATATTTTTATTACATGATATAGCTGAAAATGTATGCTTTTCGCAATTTTTTCTTTATCTGTGCTATAAGATGTTGCTTTGTACCAAATTTAAAGATTCTAAGTTCACGGGAAGTACCCTGTAGGTTTTGATTCCCTTGCGAGTGTCGAAAATTTACAGCATAAACATCTTATCATCTATATCTTTTGATTGCGTTGGCTTAGAAGTTTGATTTTTTACAGCTCTAAGGAACAGTAGACCTGAGAATTTGATATGAATTTCAGCTTGATACCTCAGCGCGTTCCTGAGAAAAAGGGTTTTAACAGACAGACGAACAATAAAGTGATCCTATGAGGGTTCTGTTTTTTTCCTTTTGAGTTACGAAACCCTAAAAATAAATATTACTTGAAATAGAAATATAATGTCCTACGTCCTAGCATTGAACGAGCAGCTGGCAGCGTTATTGGAACTTTCTTCGTAGTGAAGAAAGTTTCTACTACAAGTTCGTAGATAAAAAGTCATGGTATTAGCGGTAAGTACGTTTTTTTATATAATGGTAAGTAATATTTTATACCATATACAATTAACCTTTGTATCTATCAAGAAATATATTGAATTAAGGGATACAAATTACAAATTCTTGTAGATAAAAATACTCGCGTTGATAATCAGGTGTAAAAGTAAACCCATGAATTAAAAACTAGGCTCTTGGTTTCAAATATGTTGAGACTTTTCGTATTTCTTCTCTTCTTTAAGTAACAAAAGAATATTAAAGATATAAATAACAAAAATAGTTTTCTAAATCAGATAGATTCCATCGATAAGAAAACATCGGAATATTTTTTTGCCATTTTAATAGACGTTAATTTTTTTTTTTTTTTGTATTTTGTGCTTGTTTTCCGCTCAGGGTTTTTGTTCTTTCTGATTTTGATTATACTAGTGTTATTACACTGCAATCATAATTATGTAACATAAATTCATACATATCTTAAAAGACTTGCAGGTTAGCTGACGAGGACACCTTGGCTTATTTTGAACAGTTTTTATTATCAACAAAATAATATTTTGAATTAACAAAGAATATCTAAATATCTTCTATTTTTTACAACCATTTATCAGACTTAATAACGTCACCTAAGGTATTCTCATTATAAAGAAATCCAATCCTACTAAAGTCGTTAAGGCCTGAATAGCATTTAAGCCTCAGTGTTATGAAAACCTCCTTTTATAGCTAACCTCTTTTGTAATTTCCTAAAAATTAATCGTTCCGTTAACATTTTTGAATTTACAAAACATACATAATCAATGTGGTCCATTTATCAAGTGCTTGCTAATTGACCGTTGACGCTAATTGCGAAATGAATTCGATGGCGCGATCAGCTGTTATACCGGTCTCTATTCATGCGATCATTCTATTTTAAAGCTAACAGCCAATTTATGTTTGTGTCAAAATTTTGAATAAGGGTATTTTTTTTAGAATTATTTCGCTACTGTCATTTATCATTGTCATTTTCATTACTCTTAAGTGTCGTTAAGTTGAGTTTAGTTCCTTATCCTGAGGGTAAACGTCTTTTAATTAAACAAAACTTTAAATTAACAAAAACCTTTAAGGTGAAATTCAAATCATTTTGGTCACATTGTTCATATCGCTATTTAATAACTTAATTTCGTCTTTAACTTATAAACTCACTTTCGACTATACTACAACCACAAATTGTGATAATACAGTAATGTTAGTGAAAATTTAATTGCTACCTGTTTTGATTTTCAAATTTTGCTAGAAAAACTACTAGATTTTATCTTCAAATACAATATAAAGCACATTTAATACCATACTTGTTCGATATTGGTACGTAAACAATTTTTTTAATTAATTGTAATATGATAAGAATCCGTAAACTTTTCCATAAATAAATTAAGGCGGAATGAACGTTTCGCTTATTCGAGAAACTTAAGAAACAAATATATTTGAAGATTGTCGGAATGTTCTAGCACTCTCGAAACTTCTTGGACTTTCAGGTGAACTGCACATACCTTGAATTCTCGTTTAGTCTTTTTACGAAAAAAGTTAGATTATTCGGTATGTATATAATATAACATTTCACTATTACAATAAAATTAAAGAGTACGTTTGTCTGAACTTGCAAATTTTGCAAATTGATGTCCAACATGTTGAAGAAGAATTTGATTGATTGATTCACATCGTAACATTTGATTAGCCCGGTGGCGCAATTTGTAGTGACCTAATTTGTGTGCTTTCTGCTCCGAGGGTTGTGGGTTCGATTCCCACCCCGAGTCTGGGTGTAATATAAATATTATGTTTATCGAAAAAAAATATATGCTACATATGTTTTTTTTTCGATAAACCAGTCGGCTGTTACATATAATACAAGCATTAAGTTGCTTACTTTAGGAGCAGACGACCGTGTGTGTATTGTGTAGATATATATTTATTAAATATTTATTTATTTAACATCGTAGAATGTTTGACATAGGCCTCTTTCTGCATGTAGGGGATCTTGGTGGATATATTCCCGGTTATGAGTAACGATCGCTATCAGAGGTATCTATTCTAATAATACATTGAGGAATAATACCAACAAGATTTGGGATGTTTTAGTATATTTGGCTCGCAGATTGATTTAATGTATCATCATACTTTATTTTAAATGTGATTAAAGTAAAACTGCGTGTACTGTTAAGTTGAGTAATAAACAGAAAGCCCATTGGTTAGTTATTACGGTGAAGTTCACTATTGATTGAAGACCTTGAAACAATGTCAGTTGGTTCGTTGTTAGAACAACTGGTATTTTTTTTGTAATACCTAGGGATGTATAAGAAAATATTATTTGTAGAGATTGATATTTTGGATCGTTAAATAGTTGGGGTTTTAGAAACGGCTACGCGTGTACTTCTTTACTGTCCAGGTGAAGTGGCTTACCGGGCACAACATCTTGGCAACCCGAAGACACTTCCGGAGATCTTCAAGAACCAAAAAAACTTCTAAGTTTCTGGAGGAGCTTCGGTGGCAGGAGTGAAAAAGATTATTCCTACACACGCAAAATAGGCGCAATGTCGTCGAGTTGCGGAAACCAGCCCGTGCATACCTTACCTTACCTAGTTGGAGTATGCGATAATAATAAGTGAGGAGGACTTTTACTATGTAAATCTTGATGTTTACCATTTTAATTTGTTTATTTCTTCTTATTGTATACCGAAATATAGATTATAGCAAAGATACAAAACAAGATGCACAAAGGCGATCTTATGGTTAAAGAGCGATTTCTTCCAGATACTCTTTGGGTATTTTATGTAAAGAAACAGCGGTTAAAAGTGCGAACATATTAAGAGAAAAATAAATAACGTTAAACAAATCAGGTACATATATAATAATAAAATACGTGGAATTATCAAACATACGTAGATATAAACTACGATACCATATTTAATGGTGTTCGTTCTGAGTTTCCCTTGTTTTGACACTGTTTAAAGAGCCATGTTCACGAGAACACTGAATTAGTGTACAACCACAAGACTCGACGCTACCTACTAATGTATTCTAATTTGGAGTTTACTCTTTAAGAATCGATTTTCATATAAGGCTGCTTGTATGAAAAAATATGAGGAGTAAAACCAACTAAACGAATGATCTCGTTACATTTGTAGTAACGCCATCTATCGGAAAGATAAACTACTACGAAAACGTCGTCGCCTATTGGAACGCTATCGGGTTTCGATAGACGAGGATCTTTTCTAATAACGCCATTTATCGATCGATAGATGGCGTTATTATTTATTCGTTTATTTACCATTTGATACCACAATATAACGTGTATATTTCCCGTATTGAGTCGGTACGGAAAAGGTTCTTGAGGTATCTACAATACAAGTGCGAGCAATCGGATTGCGGTTATGAGGCGAGATGCAACAGATACCACTTACCCTTGGAAAAGAGACGGCAACTTTTTGATATTACGTATCTCTTAAAAATTGTCAATGGCACCATTGATTGCCCTGCTTTGCTGGAAAAAGTTAGCATCTGGGTTCCTCGCAGATTACCAACTAGACGTACCCAACCGCTAGCAATTCCTAAAGTTAGTACTAATTACCGCCGCAATTCATTTATTATTCGAGCGAGTGAACTTTTTAACAAACTGTCAATGAATTGTGACGAATTAGAATTATTCTGTACTAAGCCTCAGAACGTGAGATTTGCTTGAAATAATTGCAGATTATTTGCTTTGGAGTTCTTTGGCCCCCGCGTCGAGGGTGCAACAAATTCTTAAATACATTCATTCCTCATCTTCAGGGATTTTTGTTTTGGTTTTGTTTTGTTTGTAACTTTATTGTCATTGTTTCATGGTCTCATCATTTAAATAACCATATGCGAATACCTGTAAATGGCTTAGTCGAAATGTACATTTTGTACTCATTTAATGTCTTATGTGCTGTTGGTGTTCCAAATAGAATAAAATAAAATAAAATAAAATATGGTATTGATCTTTTTCTAAGATTAATAAGCCTTTTTTAACCGATTTCAAAAAAAGGAGGAGGTTACTCAATTCGACCGTATATATATATATATATATATATATATATATATATATATATATATATATACCGTATATAATAATAATAATATAATATAATAATAATATATATATATATATATATATTTTTTATGTATATTCGGGGATAACTTCTTCGTTTATGAACTGATTTTGATAATTCTTTTTTTGTTGGAAAGGAGATATCCATAGTTTGGTACCATGATAAGGAAACCAGGATCTATTGATGGGATCCCAGAGAAATCGAGGAAAACTTTCAAAAATCGTAAGGGTGACTAGTAAATTTAATCATGTTTTCATTAAGTACTATAAAGCACTACTATTTAATAAAAGGTCTGGAGTCGATCTGATGATGGAGAAGAAAGATAGTAGAGGGAACTCCTCAACAATTTATAGCAATTACCTGGTTTTTGAACTTAATTCGTTTCTATTGATGAGAACTTTGCACCTGTATGAGTTATAAGTGCCATTTCAGTCTGATGATGGAGACGAAAGATAGTCGAGGGAACTCTTCAACGACTTATAGCAATTACCTGCTGTTTGAACTTAATTCGTTTCTATTGATGAGAACTTTGCACCTATATGAGTTACGAGTACTATTACAGTCTGATGATGGAGACGAAATATAGTCGAGGGAACTTTTCAACGATTTATAGCAATTACCTGCTGTGTGATCATCTGTGTCGCAGGACCAGGTTTGATGATGGAGCCCATAAACACTCGAGGGAATTTCTCAACAATTTACAGCAGTTACCTTTTGCTGTTTGACGACCGCTTTGATATAATGGTGCATGTGCCGTGTCGGCGGCGCCTAAACACCGACGGTCGCGGGTTCTATTCCCGCTCGGAGTGGATATTTATGTTTATACAAATATTTATTTTCGGTCTAGTTGTTAATCCTTGTGGTTCTCCCAACCTAGCCTCAGAGAACACGCTAGGCTGTCAGTCCCGGTTGTTATTACGTACATCTGATAGCGAACTCTACTCATAGTATGTCGACGCGTTAGCGCAGCGGTCACAGCACCGGCTGTTGCGCTGGCGTTAGTGGGTTCAATCTCCGCGCACGACAGATATTTGTATTGGCCATATAGATGTTTGTCATTGTCTGGGTGTTTGTGCTTGTGTATTGTGTATGTTTCCGGTCCCCCGACACAAGAGAAAAAGCATCCTTGTTAGTTCTACCCATCACTAAAAATTGTAAAAAAAATAATTTTTAACAAAAAAAAACCGACTTCAAACAGGAAACTAAAAAGTGAAAAATAAATTTACTTAGTACAAAGTAATTCGTATTTTGATTTAGTTAATCAGAAATTATTAAATAAATATTTTATAATTTTGAAGTTGGTGCCAAGTAAAACAATAACTACTCTAGTATCTACTCGTAAGTTGTACTCAGTTTTCTTTCATAATTTGTTTCATTGACTATTAGGTTGAATACTACCTATTTAGACAGTCGATCTGAAGGAGTAAACTCCATCAGTGCGTCGGAGCTGACATACACACTTTTTTTTTAATTTATTTCGAGAGTAAGTATTAAACACCATACTCAAAAATTCTATGCGCGTCAAAGATGTGGATTTTTTTTGAACAACAATTCTCGAAATCCCTTTGTATATTGTTCTCGTTCTCTTCACGAGAGGAATATAAATACGTGATCTGAATTTAGATAAACCTTTGTAAATTTAGATTACAAAACGTACGGATTAAACGAAAGATACGAATGATAATTAAGTGCTTTTTGAATATAATAAAAACGTATTTATATATATTAAAAATACACTATACACTTAAAAATAATTAAAAAATACATATTCAGAGGAACCATTCGTTGCTTGTTAGACACGTGAAGTTTAGATCAAGTTAAATTTTTGAATAGTGTCGGCTATCTCTCTTGAGTTCGTTATTATAACTCACCTGTAGAAGCAACTTCAGTTTGAATTTCCAAGAGTGTAACGGTTGATCGAGCTTGTTATATCGGTTCTCTGACATAATCAAAATATGGTGATAATACATTTTATCGGTTTTCAATACTAAAAGCATAGTATCGTTCGCAGTAAGAGACTTGAGCTAAAAGATCTAAATATTTGAGCTTTGGGTACTGAATTTGAATTTAAAGTGATAGTTTAAAATAAAGAACAATTTAAATGAGTCCTTTGTATAAAAGAAGGATAAGGTGTTAATGGAAAATGCTGCTGCACTATGGGTTAGCATTTTTCTTGGGAGAGATATCAAGAGCAATAAACTCTAGAAAATAAAACCTAGCTTTAGATACTTCCTAAACCACTATTAAGTGTCTCATAAAGATAAGCATCCAGACAGGAAACTAATATTATATTTGTACAAAAATAAATATATGCTCCGGACGAGAATTGACCCACAAACGTCTGTGATACTGTCATAAGCAATAAAAATATGTAGAGAACGTCAAATAATCATACACGTTTTGTTATGTATACTTTTTAACCGACTTCCAAAAAAGGAGGAGGTTCTCAATTCGACTGTATTTTTTTTTTTTTTTTTTTTTTATGTATGTTACATCAGAACTTTTGACTGGGTGGAGCGATTTCGACAAATTTTCTTTTAATCGAAAGGTGGTGTGTGCCAATTGGTCCCATTTAAATTTATTTGAGATCTAACAACTACTTTTCGAGCTATATCTAATAATGCGTTTTTACTTGACGCTTTTTTCGTCGACCTGCGTTGTATTATACCGCATAACTTTCTACTGGATGTACCGATTTGAATAATTCTTTTTTTGTTAGAAAGGGGATATACCTAGTTTAGTACCATGATATGGAAACCAGGATCTGATAATGGGATTCCAGAGAAATCGAGGGAAACTCTTGAAAATCCGCAATAACTTTTTACTGGGTGTACCGATTTTGATAATTCTTTTTTTGTTGGAAAGGGGATATTCCTAGTTTGGTACCATGATAAGGAAACCAGGATCTGATGATGGGATCTCAGAGAAATCGAGGGAAACTCTCGAAAATCCGCAATAACTTTTTACTGGGTGTACCGATTTTAATAATTTTTATTTTAATCGAAAGCTGATGTTTGTCATGTGGTCACATATTAATTTTATATCTGATAACTACTTTTTGAGTAATCTTTGATAACGCGCAGGTACTTACTTGACTATTTTTTCGTTGATCTACGTTGTATTACTTGTCGATGTAATTGAAGTCGGTTTTTTTTCGTTTGCGAGCAAACACAATTATGATAAAGTTGTTTTTGATTTTAAACAGCTTTGAATAAATTATTAAAGAGTATTTACAATAATTCGTATGAGTGGTATATCTCAGTACATTTGGTAAAAGTATTTTAGTACAATAACCATAATTGTGTTTGCAGACAAACGAAGAAAAACCGACCTTAATTATATCGACAAGTAATACAACGTAGGTAGACGAAAAATTAGTCAAGTAAATACGCATTATCAAAGATTACTCCAAAAGTTGTAATCAGATCTCGATGAAATTTAAATGTGACCACATGATAAACATCGGCTTTCGATTAAATTAAAAATCATCAAAATCGGTACACCCAGTAAAAAATTATGCGGATTTTGGAGAGTTTCCCTCGATTCCTCTGGGATCCCATCATCAGATCATGGTACCAAACTAGGATATCTCCTTTCTAACAAAAAAAGAATTATCAAAAACGGTCCATAAACGACGGAGGTATCCCCAAACATACATAAAAAAATATCGGTTGAATTGAGTAACCTTCTTCTTTTTTTGAAGTCGGTTAAAAAATACGTGCGAGGCTATTTGACGGGGTCTGTTAATGTCTCACTGCTAACATCGTTTTGGTGTAGCTGTGGGTGTGCCGTGTACAAACCGCCGGGGAACAGCGTAGTGGATAAAGATCCAAACCTTTTTCTACATGGGGTAAGTGGTCTATGCCCAGCTGTGAGATATTACAGGCTGAATCGAATTTGCTGCATATGCGCTCTATTACTACTACTAATCTACTATTAAGAAGAAATGTCTATTCAATTATGACTGTGTTTTATCTACAAAGCTGTATCCACTATTTTTTTTCTTTCTTTAATATTAAAGAGGGTTTGTTCAAGTGTTGAAGATGACACCCTCATAGAACCATCTTAACACTACCTCCGCTTACACGCTAAGTTATAAATATAATATAGAATTTTTGCTTCTGACGATAGTGGATGACTTAATATTACATTAACCATACCTATACCAAGTAGATTAATCTGTATCAACTTCGCACAGGAACTAAAATATAATAAATCTCTTCAAACATAATAGCGGATTTCTACTGTCATTGTTCTATTCCAGAGCGTATCCCATACATTGATCATATATTCCGAAAAGCATCCGGCCAACGAGGTCAGTCGAAACGCCAATCAAACAGAACAGTGAGATCAACCCTTCAATCGAACTGATTGATGATTGTTTTCTAGTTGAGTGGTCTGGTGTGGACATGTCCTACGATTGAAAGTCTTTGTTTTCCAAACCATTCAGTGTACAATTAATATAAGAGCCTGTTATCTTGACAGCCGCGGTTAACTGGTTATCGACTTTTGATGCTATTTCATTGTTTTTGTAGTGTTTTTTACTATTTTTAATTCATTATAATTAACAGACGAGATAAATATAAATTAAAATTTCTTCTAAATTGTGCAATATTTATTACTCAGTCTGCTTTCGCTCAATTAAAAAAATGATAATATAAAAAACAATGCCTTGCAATCTTCTATCGATTAATCCATTCTAATCCATTATTATAACTTATTTAAATCATATAATATATTGTTTATGATACGAGTCTATGTATGATACTATTTTACATTAATTTTATAAGTATAACTTTATCATATCCATTGAACCATAATCTTACCTTGACAGTGGTTTACAGGTTTTTCAAGGAGTATGAATTCCATATGATATCGAAGTTTTAATATCGATTCGCTTTCAAAAAATCATCACAGAATTGGGTATTATAAATCAATCGCTTTTCAGAATAATTTTCATGGTTCGATTTTCTTTTTTAATTAATAAATATTTTAATTTTTTTTAATTTTTTTTTTAAAAATTACTAATTTAGTTATTATTTTTGTAGCTTATTAAAAAACATGTTTCAAAATTACTAATAATGTACTTGTACGTATATGAAAGCCAGTTTTTTATATTACTCTTAATAATACTGGCTTTCATATACGTACAAGTATACGTATATGAAAGCCAGTATTATTAAGAGTAATATAAAAAATCTAATCATAACTATTGCCCAAACTACTTACTATATTTAAACGCTTGATACTGGTATTGCAATTTCTGTTGCGCGCTAAATTGGGGATTACTACTGGTCTGTATACAGTGTCTTAGCATCAGGTGTACAATCCACTAGTCAATAGCTAGCTAGCAATTTTCTTTAAGCAATTGTAAGGAAAAATACTTTAAATTCTTAGAAAAGTACTACAGTTTAAAACTAATACGGAAAAAGTGTCCGTTCATACAGATTATGATTACATTCTTTAATCGTGTATAAATATTATCAATAAAAATATTTTGTATTTGTTTCGTGTCAGTTAGAAGAAAAATGATATTTCAGATGTTAACCACGGTCAATGTGTTGTAATGTATCCGTAACATATTTAATGTTAAAAATCATATTTTTAAATTAGTATGTGCATATTTATATGTATATTATATAGATAACATGATCATAAAATTATAGATAAAACCAAATAGGATGTTAAAATCTGATTCAATAAAATAGGTAGAAAAAATTATGAATATCGATACCCACGAATTCTATATTAAACTGCGTCACTCAGTGATAATGTTCCATTCAACTGCTGATATAATTTCCAAACTTGCTCCAATAGTTAGTGTTTATACATTACAAAAAAATAAAAAATAAGACCAGCAACAGTTCGTAAGTATTAAATACAAAAGTTCTAATCAAAACAAAGTTCAAAAACAGTTTTAATACAATATTTCAATTTGATTAACATAACTAACTAAAAAAACTAGTACTAAAGAAAAAAACTAACGCAGTTAAATATTAATTATATATATCTATACTAATATTATAAAGCTGAATAGTTTGTTTGTTTATTTGAACACGCTAATCTCAGACACTACTAGTCCGATTTGAAAAATTCATTCAGTGTTATATCATCACGCTAAGACCAATAGGAGCGAAGCGCTAATGAAGAATGTTTCAAAATCGTTTTTTTTTTCCTTTTGAGAGCTTCCCCAGTTAGCCCAAAAAACTGTTCCACGCGCACAAAATCGCGGGCAGAAGGTAGTATAATATATTATAAGTCGATACGATACGAACGAGACGAACGATAGTATTCTCTTCAAAGGCCAAAAGTATAAATTGGACAAAATGAAGTTACAGTACTAAATTTGTTAGATATCGCAAAAACTTTTCCATATATTTCTTAGAAAGTTAAATTCAAATGAACATTTATTTCCAGTAAAGACTTTTATCTAAAAAAGAATCAGGACAGCGAAAAAAAAACAAGATAAAATATGAGCAATAACAATAAAATAAGGACGTACTTTGTTACGTATATTTCCAACAATATAGCTTTCTAAAAGGAAACCAAGTCGAAATCCTTTGAATGATAGTCTGTCTGAAGCTGCAATAAACGCAACATTAAATTACTTGAATCATTTTTATCGTATTTGAAGAATTTATTTCTTCTAAAATCTCCTTAATTGTTACAATTACAATATATATATATATATATATATATATATATATATATATATATATATGTGTGTGTGTGTGTTTTAATAATTGTGTTTGCAGGCAAACGAAGAAAAACCGACTTCAATTATATCGACAAGTAATACAACGTAGGTAGACAAAAAAAGTCAAGTAAATACGCATTATCAAAGATTACTCCAAAAGTTGTAATCAGATCTCGATGGAATTTAAATGTGACCACATGATAAACATCGGCTTTCGATTAAATTAAAAATCGTCAAAATCAGTACACCCAGTAAAAAATTATGCGGATTTTCGAGAGTTTCCCTCGTTTTCTCTGGGATCCCATCATCAGATCCTGGTTTCCTTGTCATGGTACCAAACTAGGGATATCTGCTTTCCAACAAAAAAAGAATTATCGAAATCAGTTCATAAACGATGGAGTTATCCCCGAAATACATAATATATATATACGGTCGAATTGAGTAACCTCCTACTATTTTGAAGTCGGTTAAAAACTACTAATTACTTGGACTGTGTTTTAATAAATAAAGTATATAAATATGACCAAAAACACTTTATTGTATATAATATTACTTTATGTTAGAAACTTCTTTAACTTTAGATTTTTAAATTATATGAATAAAAAGTTTTAAAGAAAGACACAACACTTAATCTTTTTACTATCTATCATAAAACACTACAAGCTAAAAATTGTAACGCTAAACGGTACACATATTTTTGCTTTGTAACAAGACGCTTACTTCTCTGTCGTGACCTAAGTCAACACAATATTATCAGCGCTGCCCAGTATGTACAAATTTATTTACATACGGATTGTAACGCCCTGAAAATATCCTACTTCTAGGGAGGAGGGAGGTAATACGTTAATGAGGATTAAAAAAACAACAACAAGAAAGTCACGTTAGTGGACACGATGGGGATTGTGGAAAACAGGGATGTATGGAACTTGGGGAGGCCTATGTTTAGGAGTGGACTCCAATAAGCTGAAAAGAGAGACTGATAATCAAGCAATTGGCTGATGCAGTCGTGGTTTCGATCTCTGTAGATGAAAAATGTTCATACATATGTCAAACTCAACGAACAGGATCTTGTCAAATCCTGTTCGTTCAGTGTGAAGCGTTTCCAACAATTTTTATATACCATAGTCAGCATGTTAGCTGTTTCGCTATTTTGTTTTCTTGGCTGATAACATAATACACAATAAGTGCCTACTAATCATTATCAGGTATTATGATATTTAGTATCCGAAATACCGATGCAGATTATACAGTGAATCTGTATTAGCACAAATAGGAGAGAACTCGAATTGTTGTCAGTTGCTGATATATGATTTTTGTTCTCTATTAATGTCTGGTTTGGCTGTGCTGCGTGGTTACGGCATCAAAGAATATAGCCACCCCCTCTCTTCCCGTGGGTATCGTAAGAGGTGACTAAAGGATAACACAGTTCCACTACCACCTTAAAACTTAAAAAGCCGACCGACGGTGGGATAAACATCCAACTGCTGGCTTTGAAATAGACAGGCCGAAAACGGGCAGCAGCGTCTTCGGTGCGACAAAGCCAGCCCTACGGTCACCAACCCGCCTGCCCACCGTGGTGACTATGGGCAAAACACATGAGTTCACGCCATTTTTGGCGTAAACTTGTGGAGGCCTATGTCCAGTAGTGGACTGCGAAAGGCTGCTGTGTTGAACGTCTGGTTTAAACTCACGATCGGTTCAACCAGTTGAAAACGGTCGCCCAACGCCGGTTAAATATAAAATCAACGAACAATTATTTGGTTTTGTCATCTCGACATATAATGGATACTCAAAAATTTGTTGTTACTAGTTCAGTGGAAAATCAACGAACAACTGTTTGATATGTCCGGGTCAACAAAAATCCGATATTAAGTGTATAATCAAGTTTGTAGGAAATTACTGTATTTTTTTTAGTATTTTCAGGTCAATAGAATACCAACGCTAGATAGTTTATTTATTACAATTTCAAAAGAAAAGCAAATTCAAAAGTTTTTTCCCAGTCTCAGGGAAAAGCGACGCTAAATTATTTACTTATTTCTAGTTTAAAGTTAAAACAATGTACATTTATGAAGTATTTCTAGCTCAATAGGAAATATAGATTTCTTAGTTGTTTGTTTATATCCAGTGGAAAACCAACGCTGAACCACTTGACATTCCAACTTACTAGAAAATCAACGTTCAGATATTTGTTTGTTTCCAATTAAGAGAAAGTTTTTATATTTGATTTAATGAAGACTAGTAGTTAAACCAATTTAATGAAAGTCGATATTTGTTTGTTAAAAGTTTGGTAGAAACCCTATTACGTATTTTATGAGGACCGGTATGGTATGATTTATATGTAAGTAGAACATTTGCTTATTTGAGTAAATACTCCATCTTCTAGTATTAATAATAATAATAATAATAATACACTTTATTGTACACCAAAAACAGAAATAATACATATCAAAGAAAGAAAGAAAATATTGACAATATATTCATTAGGTACAAAGAGCGGCCTTATCGCTAAAAAGCGATCTCTTCCAGGCAACCTTAGGGCAAAGGAAATGGTCTAGCGTCAGCATAGGTGTACAAGTTACAACAAATTTATTATAACTATTCAAATAATTAAACATATACATACATACATACATATATACATATATACCCACGTACATGCATACATACATATAAATACATATATGTATACATTATAATTATGAATTACTTGTTTATTGTTGAGTTTGAAGGAAATGCTTCCAAACAGTCTTTTTAAAAAGTGCAGGTGTTTGTACACGTCTGATATTCAAGGGCAAGGTATTCCATAAGCGAGAGGCTTGAACTGTAAAAGATTTGTCATAAAAGGAAGAGGAGTGAGAAGGAATTTCAAGAAGAAAATTACTGTCAGAACGAAGACAGCGTTCGTGAGAATCACCAAGGAATTTGAAACGTTCTTTCAGATAGGAAGGGGTAAAGGGATTAAATAAAATGGAGTAAAGTATTCCTGCGAAGGCGAATTGGGAGCCACTTGAGTTTTTTGCGAAATTCCGAAATATGGTCATATTTGCGTAGTCCAAAGATAAATCTTATACATACATTCTGAATGCGCTCAAGCTTATTAAGCTGCTCCTCTGTAATATCAAGATAGCAAGTATCAGCATAATCAAGAATTGGTAATAGGAGACTATGTGCAAGAGCAATTTTAGTAGGAATGGGCAGAAGATTACGCAATCTGCGGAGAGACCCAACCGAAGCGAACAGTCTGCGACTAATTTCACATATTTAAGGACCCCAAGAGAGATGTTGGTCAAAGATAACACCTAAATTTCTCACGCTTTCACTATATGGAATGGTGAATCCATTAAATGTAACAGGAGATAGCTCAGATTTATCAATGCGGCTGAGCAGTCTGGAGCTTCCTATAATAATAGCTTTCGTTTTATTTGGATTTATATTTAGGCCATAGGCTTTACTCCATTTACCAATGGCTAAAAGGTCATTGTTTATACGCGATACACACTGAGATAGGTTATGAGCAGTGGAGTGAGAGTATATCTGGAGATCATCTGCATAGAGGTGGTAGAAAGAAGATATTACATTACAGATAGAGTTTATAAATATTGAAAACAAAAGAGGGGAGAGCACGCCACCTTGCGGGACACCGGTATTGACCATTGACCAATTGGAGTATGAGTCATTCAATTTAACTCGCTGCCGGCGACCCTGCAAGTAACTAAGAAACCAATCAGCAACTTCAGGAGATATGTTAAGTGAACGTAAAATATCACATAGTATATCAAAGTCCACGGTATTAAAGGCGTTACTAAAATCGAGTAACGTTAATACCGTGACCTGTTGGTTTTCCATATTTGATCGTATATCATCAGTTATTTTTACAAGCGCAGTAGTCGTACTGTGACCAGGACGAAAACCGGATTGCATGTAATTCAACAGACGGTGTTTTAAAAGGAAACTGCTGAGCTGTTAATAGATCAAGTCAATGTAATTTTATGAAATAATTTTGATCCCAGTTTTTCCTACTGTAGCCTACCCCATTTAAAATTATGCCTTTCGTTAAAGAAATTACTTCCAAATATCGATTAAAGATTTAATTACACTTTTGATTGGGATAGAGCTCAGCAAAACATATTCTGTCAAATATTTGAAGCAGTCCGTCTTGAGGAGTACGGTAAAATAAAGAAGATTTTTTCTTTCGTTTCTGTAATGAGTAAGGACACAGCTAGGCCTCCCTAGGTCAGAAGTAGGGTCTGCAAAGCGCTTGCGATGTTTCTTGAGTTGTCAGTGTCCATAAACCAAAATAGCCATTTATCATCAAGTTATCCGTACGGCATGTTTGTATACCCTATTCGTATAAAAATACAAAATTTTAGAGATTCATACTAGACACTTCACACATGCTATAAAATGATTGATGTAAAAATGGAAATGTAACACTGTGACAAAAATGACATTTGATACAACAAAAGGTTTATATTCTCTGACATGACGCAATTTGTTTAATTATAATGCTCCAATTGTTGACTGAATTAATTTCAGCGAGCTTGTGGGTTCTGATTAATTCGATTTAATTTAAAAACACCATAAACATATTAATAATTAAAACACTGCGCTGTTGACGTAGTTTTGTTTTTAACAAATATTATTCATTTCATATTTCATTATTGTTTCGATGAATTATGTTTTACTATATTTGTAGAGTATGGTAATTATAGCAGTTATTGGTTTAAAAAAAATAGTATTATATCACATTGATTTGTTTATTTAATAAAAATCAAAGTACCTTGTGGTTATTTATCTGCATAGAAACCAAATCTAATCCTTTAATATATAATAAAAAGACATTAAAAAGCTTAGGTGATCAACTGTATTTTAGCTTAACCTGATAATTATAAGTAAAACTTAGGAAGACAAAGATACATTACAAAAATATTATTCAGATAACATAACAGAAAATATTAAAGCTCGAGGTCTGAAGCATCGCTGACAGGAGAAGTACCTTATAAAAAATCTCAACTAAATAGCACTAAATACTACTTTTTCTTTAGTGAGTGAGACAGTCAGCGCTCCTGAGGAGAATTAAGTAGGCCGGATTTACAACAAAACCAACCTAGTTTATAAAACTTAAGTGGTGTTCCTTAAAAACACGATGTATCGTTAATAGCTTTTTAAATCATGCTCGTCATCAATACACATACGCAATAATGCACACATTCACAAGCTTCAACTTGTACGCATGCAACCACGAATACGTACTCACTTGCGCATATTTTTAAATGAAAAAAATTTCATTGCACAAAAGTATTTATAAAAATTGTATAAAAAATGAAAACCGCAATCATCGCGCTAACTACCCGTAAACTTGCACTCGCCGCAATATCTTTTATTACAAAAACCTGATTGATTGATACTTCCCGTCACACGTTTCGCATAAAATTACTTTAACAGTAAAAAAAATGATCCGACGCTTTTGTATTTCCACGCAATGACCTGGGATTTTATCGACCATTTATATCGAAGTTAACGCTGACTCATTCGTTTATTCAATTCCATATTTTACAAAAGATATGCCGCCGAAATGTATTGGCAATGTGTACCTGAAGTTTGTATTTACTCGGCAAACTAATACCATATCTTTGACACCGACGTTTCAGAATTTCGTTTCGACTCCGGGAACAAATATTTGTTTCTTATCTTGAGTGTGTACTTGTGGATCCATTCACCGTGTTATATATTTGCTTAATCTTGATAGAGAAATTATTATTGTTGTAAGTAGGTATTACTGTCTTAAGCTTGTCATGTGACGTCACGTACTCTAGATTCTTAAAGTATTTTGAACAAGAAATAGCAGACAAATGTTATAAAGAGCTTACTAACTTAATGAATATTTATGCGGTTTTTTACTTTCATGATCGCAATTCAAAAAAAAAAAACTCAAAGCTAATCTACATACATACATATACATAACAAAAAAAAAAAAACTTGAATTCATAAAGTTCATTATATTATTTCAGATATTTGCTTTTTGAAACAGTTATCTAGCTCACAAAGTAAAGCGTAAGAATTCTAATATTTTCATAAATTTTTGTAGGTGAACTATAGGACTAATCATGAATGGACAAAATTATCCCTATTAATGTCCTATTACAAAATCAAAAGTGACTTGAGGCCAGTTCAAGCAATTAACACTCTGTTGAGACTTGATCATTTTTAAATAGGATAAATAATTTCTTAAAAATAATATTATAGTTAAAAAATTGTCATAAGATAATTGCCTAAAGTAATTTTCAAGAATTTCTGTATTAATTGAGCACACAAACAGAATGCTAAGTGCTCTTAGAATCTATTTGTCTAACCCCAAAGCTTTAAAGGAAATTTCAATTTCAGGATTTGCTTTGCATTAGTTATAAACCAAGGGAATGAGATCTAACCACGGTTAATAATATTGAGAATAATAGACCTAAAACACTCATTTACACGAAAGCCTTAACACACACATTCTCGTACTAATAATATTCAACATAATTTATCCACTCGGAGTATAGTGTTTGTTATTTAAATGTGTTTTATTCAAATGTTTATGAGATCGAAAGTTGAATCGGTATAGCCAAAGATGCAAGTACCTCTTTAAAAACATCTGGAAGAAGAGAGGAATCGATAACAAAACTAAGATCAGATTGATACGAGCCTTTGTATTCCCCATCTTCCTATATGGGGTAGAGACGTGGACCATCTTGGCCCGAGAAAGCAAAGGATTGCTGCATTTGATCTTTTGCTTTTCTTGGGCATCGATATGGCGTTGGCGGTGAATACTGAGAATTCTATAGTTTGAAAAACAAAACGCACTAATGCATCGATTCTGACCCAACTCCGAATAAAAACTCGTTTTTCAAACGTCAACATTGTATTCTTTCCTTCTTCAGAAACACATGCGTAGAGAAAATGAAAATTTGAAAAAGCTTATTGTCCTAGGGGAAACTGAGAGCAAAAGATCGCATGACCGTTCACCAGCAAGATGGATCAAATAGCTCGGCATCCAATTTCTACACTGTCGCTGGACTGGAACCTGTGGAGGCTACTCATCTGCACCAGATACAACCCTAATGCTGACCACGATGCTCAGGTATGAGGGACTGACTGAAGAAAAGGAGAAAGAGATTCAAATGGACGTTTATTACAATATAAAAAATATGTGTATATCAGCCAGCCGTTAACCACTAGGGACTCAAAATATACAAACCTAAGTTTTCTTATCAAACATTTTAAGACAGTGAAGCACTGCTCATAGTAAATAATAAATAACTAATATCAGACTGAGGCGGGAATCGAACCCGCAACCCGTGGAACAGTAAGCAGGACTGCTATAAACTGCGCCAACGAGCTAGTAGAAATGGGTGGATTGTATGTAACTAATTGGAAATTGAAAACTGAAGAAATAACTATGTGCAGTGAAAGGTGATAATAACGACAATATAGATATATATTTATAGTTATTAATTCCTCGATGCCAAACGTCAATTTCATTGGTATCCTACAAATTATAATATAACGTCAATTTCATTGGTATCCTACAAATTATAATATATACCTTTTATAGTATCGGTTATCATTCGTGGCTATATACCAAATATTTCCAAACCCCATGCCATCTGTCACACCAATCGTTTTTCCAAATAGAATCGCACTTTCAAACGTCCCAGTTATTCCTAGGAGAAATGTTCCAGTTTCTATTTTCACTTTTCTAGATTTTGAAGTTTTACGGAATTTTTCGAACAATGGACTTTCGGTCGCGTTGTTTATTTGTTTAATAAAAATATTGTTATTTTTATAGTTTTATATAGATAATATTTTAGATTAGGTACATATTTTAGAGTACATTATAATTCTTATTTACAATAATGTTTGTAAGTTAACACAGCGGTGTCGTGGGCTTAATCCCTGCCGAAAAAAATATTGGTTTGTAAGGGCTATACTGATTACGTACTCAGTAGTACTTACGTACAACATTTTGGTCTGAGAGTTTGTTTTTTATTTGTTTCTGATCTGTTATGACACAGAACGCCAATAAGTGACATTAAATCATTTTAATTACAATAGTACTACAATATTATAATCAACTAGCGACCCACCCCGGCTTCGCACGGGTGCAATGCCGATACTAAATATAGTACAGAATGTCTTTATTTATAGTATGAAGCTAGCTTATGACATGGTTATTAACATAATAACAACAACATTCAAATATGCGGTGTTAGATTACACGTTGTTACAATGCGTTGAAGAAATAAAGGTTCACTGCTTGTTTCCCGTAGGTGATAGCGTGATAATATGTAGCCTATATGTTGACCCGACTTCTTAATAATATTCGTGCCAAATTTGAAGGAAATCCATGCAGTATTTTTTGAGTTTATCCCGGACATACATACAGACAAACAGACAAAAATTCTAAAAACTATATTTTTGACTTCGGTATCGATTGTAGATCACACCCCAAGTATTCTTTTAAAAAAATATTCAGTGTACAGTTTTGACTTTCCTACTATTTTGTTATATATATAGATAACAATCTCATGCCATTATGTTGCTTACTTTATAGTTAGTAATGACATTTTTAAGAGCCATTTTATTTATACCTGTAATTTTATATATTTTAGACATTACTACATATTATTTTTGTTATATTTTCTAAGACTATTTTGACGATAGTGATGATGATGACGATGATGATAAGGAAACTATGAGTAATGAAATAAAGTAAATAGCATTAAACTTCTCATTTACGCAATGTATCTTTAAGTCAATTGTGCAATAAACTATAGAATAATGAATGTATAGTTTACCCAATTAGTAATAATTAATAATTTATTATTATATTTATTTCGCAAACACAGTTAAAATTACACTTTAAAATTAAACCGAAAATTCCTTGCCGTGAATATGGCCGTGATAAAATGAAAACTCGATAATTTAAATTCCGTCAGACCGCGAAGTTTTTTCCATCATCGTCCCTTCGATAGCAGATGCGCTAATTAGCTTCAGTAACGTTAATTACGTGTCTGTATGACGTGAGAATATGACATCTGACGGTTTTAACATACAGATAATATTGGACATTTATCAGATAGTTGGTTAATACAAGCAGTTATTTGATCAATTTATAAACTTATCTTGTCATTATTTATATTCATCATCTGGACACATACATCTGGAGTAATAATAATAATAAATACTCTTTATTGTACACTACAAAGAAACGTTACAAAAAGGGACACATACGGAGAAAGATGTACAAAGGCGGTCTTATCGCTAAGAGCGATTTCTAGCTAGTAGCATATCCCACCCCTCGTTCTGCTGGAGCGCCTATAAAAATCAACTAGTAATGCCAAATAGTTTAATACCTGCACTTCGTGGTGTCAACTGCTTTATTCCTAAGCTTATGGGAATATAGAAACAAAAATTAGAGCATGTGTGATTTCGCCTATCCATCTACGAACCAAGTTTCATTACAACCAGATCCTCAAAAACTTTTGTATTTATAATATTAGTAGAATGTTATTACCAAATAGGGACGATTTATATGTTTGTGGCTTAAAGCAGATAAATTACAAGTTTAGAAAAGCAGACACTTAAATTATAACGGACAAATAAAATTAGGCTTAACTACTACTATAACGTTATTATTAATAATAATATGAGAGAAATATTAAAATTAGTAGTATTTAAGTATAAATTACCGACGTCATTTTTAGGTATATTTAGTACGAATAGAATAATTAAATTTTAGCCTAAGCTTATAGCTGATACTATTACATCTAAAATATGTATTTTCCAAATTACATCTTTGTGTCGTTTACAGTCGAAACACTTGGACTTGGAGTAGCAGTACTAAAAAATTTTTAAATGGGATAACTCCTCGCCTTATGCCTTCGCCTCCACTGGTGACAAGAGGGCTGGTGCATTTTTTGCCCAGAGAATCGGCATAGCGATTCAACGGGGAAATGCTGCCAGCATTCTTGACACGATTCCACGCGGACATGATTTATACCAAAACTATCTGTAAATATTTAGTTCTTAAGTAGTGAATTGTAAATATGTATAATGTTTAATAAACTATTGTTATTTAACTATGTACTAAATATATCGAATAAAAAAATCTTTTTTTGGGAAAATATTAAATGAAACAAAAACAGTGAAAGCAGATGATATTGTGTGAATTTTGTCCAAAATAAGGCATTATATTACTCCTACTTTCGTATGTAATCACACAATTTTACCTCGAAACATCATACAAAGGTACTAAATCTCCATCAAGTATAACTCGAAAACGCGACCACACACAACTTACTATAATATTAAAACCATGTAACCTAGACGCTGAGAACAACTCGTATATGAATATTAAATATGCAAGATGAACTAAACTTCAATCTTGATAGTTCATCAAGTAAGTTTCTTTGTTCTGGATCACTAAAAGTTTGTGATGTTATGCCACTGAGCTGTGTTCCCTCGTCGATCGAATTAGCATTAATTATTGATTAACTAATTTTATATAATTACGGATTAAAGATAATCGGTATCATTTATGAAGACACTGTTGATTATTTGCGTTTCCATTTTACATGTTTACAAACGACATTGATAGAATGAGAAACGTTGATTTCAATAGATATATGTTATACTAGCGGCCGCCCGTGACTTTGCTCGCGAGGACTTAGTTACGCTTCAGCCTGTAATTTCCCACTACTGGGCATAGGCCTCTTTCCCCATGTAGGAGAAGGATCAGAGCTTAATCCACCACGTTGCTCCAATGCGGGTTTGCGGATATATTCCCTATTATGAGTAATGATCGCTATTAGTTGTTATTATCAGGAGTTAGTTGTTTGCACATAATTTGTAATTACATTCGAAAAAGCTAAATACCTAATGAAATTTGTACGATTTTATTTTTGTTGTTACCCACACATTAGGAAATTCTAAACATTTTTTTAATATAATATCAAAAATCGCTTCGACCGAATATAAAATCATTATATCAAAAATTACGATCTAGCGAGTAAATCGTTCCATAGCTTAATTGGCTAGAGCACCGACACGGTCAGTCGGAGATGCAGGTTCGAGCCCCGCTGGAACGGTCAATTTCTGACATGGAATTAAAAAAAAATTTAGAATTACCTAATGAAAGTAAAAAATTAAAAGAAAGATAAAAAAATTAAAGCCTTCTGCCATAATAACTTTAACTTCAATAACATAGGACTTTTATATAAACTTACAACCCCTTTTTTACTTTATAAGGAAACTGTCAGCCAAATTTCAATTTTTTAGGTGTCATAGTTTCTGATATTTCTAGATTAATCAGTACGTAGTATTTCACTTATATATACTCGTATATATAATATTTATAATGATAAATTTCCTGAAAATTTATCTTAGCTAGCTTAATAACAGTAACAAATAAGAGACATCAAGTACATTTTATCTTGAACTTGTAAACATCTGCAAATATTAAGCCTTGAGGATCGTTTTTCTTACCAGAGTAAACAATTTTTTCCCGGAATAGGATATTTATAAACTATTAATTAGATGGAAATGATTAGGTTACTTCAGGTAATTCAAAACTAAGTACTTCGAAAGGGACGTTAAGTAATTAATTAAAACTGATTAAATAATTTGATCAACCTTGTTTACGTTTTTATAATGACTTAAATTTCGTTTAAATCTGCTTCCTCTGTCCGGCATTATTAATCCCGACTGTTTGCAAAGCTATCTACACACTATGTTCAACTCTTTTTTTACTATCATTAGTATTAAAATATTATATCTATTATGTTTTACACAAATATGTAACGTATAAAACATATTATGTACTTGTCTGTCACTGTGTTCTAACCGTGTTTTTTTTCGAATCAATTTAAAAATACACGACACAAAACGAACTAGGACTCCATCGGGAATAAAGCCTCAACCAGATGATTGAATCCGTTTACATTAAGACAACACGATATCAATTTGATTATAAAATAATTGTCACATCATTTTATTGTTATTATTTATGCTTACTTAGATTATATATTTTGAGTGGTCCATTGGCGCTGACAACAGAAACACAGCCTTCTGGGCCAGTGTTCGATTCCCTCACCGAATATTTGTAAAAAAAATATATATTGATTGTTTGTTACCTAAGAAATGCTATTATTTGCTTATTATAGCAACATATAACGAAAACTCTCTTTTTTTAAAAGAGAATCCAGCAGTTACAATAACAGAAAATGTTTGTTTATTCCTTCCTTATGTAGGCTGTTTATCCAAAAGGGTGACTTAACAGTACGTGACCTACTATAGAACAGTATGCATAAATGTCAATTCATCTGACAAATTATAGTGAAGTATGTGAAGGGTGAACAATGAGAAGTGTCAGCAAAGTTCAGGTCATCGATATTTATTCTAATAAGAATTTACACAATTCACTTATATGAGAAATACATGAGAAAGGATATATTTTCAAACAGCTATAAGTAGGTATTACATTAATTTTAGCTGAGCGTAACGGTAATACACAAAAGTTCATATATTTAAACGAAGGAATGTCGACAGCAATGTGGGTGCAAATATTTTTTTCGTGTTACTTAATATTGACTATTAAAATATGATGCTCACTTCTTTTTTTCAGAATTATTTGAAAACTATCAGCAATAGAGCCATTTTGTCGTCAAGAATTCAAAGTTATAAATAATAGTGATAGTGGAAATGAAAATATGAAAACTCGTAAGATCACAAGTCAGTCCGTATCATTCCACTACTGGCCATAGGCCTTTTCCTCCCTGTAGGAGAAGGGTCAGAGTAAATATACAAGATTGCTGCTCTGCGGTTTGGCGGATATATTCCCTACTATGTGTAACGATCGCTATCAGGTGTACACGATAACAACTGGGACCGGGTGAGGCGTATTTTGTTGGTAACCCAATTAAATAAATAAATAAACATTGGCTTTAAACTTATAATACTAATTCTTTCTCTTTTTTTCTGTATTAGAAGTTGTATTTTAAACTTCCGACGGAGTTAAAATACATCCCTTTCGATAAAATGTATACGTGTATCAGAATACTCGAAGAAGACACTCAGTTTTGTATTTCTTGAATTAAATTTTATTCGAAACAAATCGAAGATAACACGAAAAAAGATTATTTTCTGTTATCCTGATAGATTTCTTATCTTGGAATTAAGAAAAAATTATAAATCAAATGTGTATGTATTTGTTAATTGAATCGTGTTATAATATGCTTATGCTAGACGTACGTTGTACCTTCTTAATAATAAAATAAAATCTTCCAGTTATGTAAAGTAAGATAAATGATATTTAGGATTAGAATTTTTATATTATTGTGGAAATATTATTTCATGATTACGATGGAGTGCATAAATATACGCAGTATGCTTACAAGGAAGGAAAGATGTAGGCAGGCGGTTTTATCTTTAGAAGAGTGATCTTCTTGGGTATTGTGTATGAAGAAGAGGTTTAATAAAAATGAACGTATAATTAATAGTTATTACACTAAAATACTTGAAGAAATTGTAAGATTAGTGGTAGTGATAGCGATAACAGTAGCGGTAGCAGTAGAATTAGTGATTTTATGAAATTCAATAAAACAAATGATAGTATCTAGCAATAAAATAGTAGTATAATTTAAATAATTCCAACAAACTATGTAAAATTATTTCTTAACTAAAACCATTTTCAATAAAAAACAAGGGAAAGATTTTACTTATAAGTTTTTTCAAAACCGTTTTAGGTCTAGTTGTATCCAAACTTTTTCTTCAAAACTATTTTAGCTCAGTTCAGATCTTATCAATTTTTTTAATATTTTACCATATATTTTAAAAGAACTACCCGCATATAACGCGCTTTCTAAATTCTATCGAAAGCACACGAATGTTTTCGTTTCACGAAACCCTAAAAATGTTTTCTATTGTACTGTTTCTCCCTCACTTTGACCTTTTTTATCGTCGTGCTGAGTCATTTTTATTAAAAATCTGGTGGATCTTACGAAGTGTATCGTCATGAAAATTAAAAATATGATGGACATTTTGTGATATATTTTCACAAGATACGTAATAACAATAACTTATTTTTTATGTTTTAAAAGCCAAATAAAGTAAGTAAAGCACACCGTTTTAATGAAGAAAATAGTAATTAAGATTAATAAATACTTAATTTTCAATAGGTTTACAACGAACTGACAGTATATAAAACAGCTATTTGGATTTGACGGATATGAATAGACTTCAATACAGAAATTTTCCAATCTATAATAGAAAAAAAATGTACCTCAAAATTTCCACTTCTTTCCACTCTTGAATTGTGGGTTCAATACTTGCCCCAAGTCTGAACGTAATATTTATGTAGGTAGGTATTAAAAAAAAGGTTGCTTTAACTTAGAATCATCATCATCATCATCATGATGAAAAAGGTTCATTAACTTTTTTGGAAAAAACAGCAAAACCGTCGACCCCAGCTAGGTCTACAATTCTGCTATCACTATCTATGACTCGAAATTAAAAGCGAAAACAAAATGAAAAATAAAGATTAAATAAGATCATAATTTTAATTATAATATACTACAAAAATAGATTTCAATGGTAGATTTAAAGTTTGTTTTTAAACTACCGTCACTTAAAAAAGTTACTAAAATAGTATGAAAATTAAACGTAATTCCTTAAATTTTAACTTTTAACAAGAGCTTCACAAATTATTTCAAAATTTCAAGGTATACGGCAGAAAATGGATAATTTCTACTACTAAACAAAGGCTATATTTCGCTAGCTAATACTAAAAGAATCTGCCTCCTTTACCGATCCAAACACGCTTACGTCAACTCGATTTCCCGCCAATATACATTACATGGAGACATTGTCATACTGCGTTCCTATTGGTCGAGGGAGTACACGCATTAGGATCGTTACAATACTAAATTAAATTATTAGACAAATAAATCAGAGTGCAAATGTATAAAATTGAATTCTAAAATTACAGTAATATTTAATCACCCAGCAATTAAAACAGCAAAAGTATTATATAAAAAGAAATAGTAACTAAACAGGTACATACTTCAAGAAGTTACAAAACAGATATTCAATTCATTAAGATGTTGTTCATTAATTACAAACATTAAAACTTTAATCTTAACCTAATAAATAACAAACATGATTTTATAATTTAAATCAAAGCTTGTAATATCGAAGATCGATTAGCGTCCGCAGCGACATATTATATACTTTTATAAATAGTAGCTAATATTTTTGTACAAAGTGTTTAATTTACAGATAATATATATCAATTTATATATTTTATTAAATGTATACAACCCTTGTATATTCTAATTTTATCAAAGATTTGCTTCAATAGATTTCCTCCCAGTTCGTTTTGTATTATTTAATTTATTCAAAGGTCTCTGGACGGGCTCTGGATGTTGTAAGCATAGAATTTGTCCCGATTGAAAAGGCTTAAATACATTTATTTACCAATATATTGTAAATAAATAAGACCCGCACTCGCGACGTCAGTTTTTAAAAAATTTCAAACATAACAATGTATATTGATAATGAGTCCGCAAAGTTACACGCCACGTCTGAGCACAGACTCTTTGTACAGATTAGACAACTGCTTATATCTAGAGCCAGTCTAGAATGAACATTCGTTGTATTAATCTGTACTTATTTCATTAAGATATAACATTTTGACGTATTGCAGCGATACAGCACACTTATAAGCTTATATCAAAATAATGCATGTACTCGTATCTATCATCATCATCATCATCATTTCAGCCTATCGCAGTCCACTGCTGGACATAGGCCTCCCCAAGTTCGCGCCAGACATCCCGGTTTTCCGCAATCCTCATCCAGCCTACACCGGCAATCTTACGTAGATCGTCGGTTCAACGGGCCGGAGGACGTCCCACACTGCGTTTGCCAAGACGCGGTCTTCACTCCAGGACCCGTCTATATCTATATGTCTATACTCGTATGTATGTTGAGGATATATTAATAAATATTAATGAATTATGTTTTTATTGTGTAGGAAATGAAAATGCATCATGTTTGCATGCATAATGTTTTATTTACAAATTATACAGATAATTGCGCTGCTGCACCTACATTTTCAATGCATATTTTTCTATTTCTAAAGGTTGACTGGAAGAGATCGCTACTAAGCGATAAGACCGCCTTTGTACGTTACTATCTCTATGTGTAAATAACTGTTTTATGTATTTTTTTTCTGAGTGGTGTGCAACAAAATATATTCTATCTATCTATCTATCTAAATATTAAAAGCATTTTTATTATTTTGGGACATTTCCAAACTATTTTATTGATTAAATTTTTATGTGGCATAAAATAAATTTTAGTTTAGATTATCGTTAACCAAAGCTGATCGCAAACTTACTCCTTAGAGCACGTATCATATTAATCCTAGAGAGCATGCTCTCCTTATAATACGTGCTTCCTATCACCTTATTTGTATCATCTTTTCATAGTAATATCGGGCGTCACAGAACATGCTTCTAGTCTTCACTCAAGTGTCGGTTCAACGTGACACGAAATCACCTTTATTAAGAACGTGTCAAATAGATAAACCACTGCATATTCGAAAACCTGCTGTGCGATCATAAAATTGTAAATAAGCCCTACGGTATTAGTTAATATTTTCCTTTTGTCTATCGATCTTTTTGACAAAAGTATACGTGACGATTAGATAATATTATGATTACATATCATTTTATTTCATTTCCATGTTAAAAAACACACTGGGTTCGATTCCCGTTCGGGGATGGATATTTGTACGTGTAAAAATATTTTTTCTGGTATGGGTTTCTGTCCTTGTTGGTATCTCCACCATGCCTCAGAATGAACGTTAAGCTGTTGATCTCAAATGCCATCATAAATACCTAATAGCGATCTCGCAACCACCGGTGCTTAGGTACCACGTACGCACACGCACAACTTCACCGTAGCGATGTTTATATGAGAACGGTGTTATGTCCCTAATTCTTAGTAATTATAGACAGTATCATTTTAATTTTAATGTTTTTAAATATACTTTGATTACGATACAATAATTGCTATATAGAAGAGGAAATAAAAAGCAAAAAAAAATATTCTAGTATTCCTCGTAAATACATAAAAAAGTTATTGTATCAAATGAATAAACTGTAACAGTTATATCAAGAACTACAATATTTTCTTGGAATGAATAATAAACGATAGTCATTTGAATTCATATAATCTTTTGAAATAGGTAAATTTGTTTTAAATCTTTTATTACTTTTTTTAAATTAATACTTTGAATCAAAACGACATATATTTGAGTATAAAAATATATTTTTCCTATATCAAACGTTTCACATTTTTGAATTTTAAACTTTTATTCACTGAGGTAGGGTACAGCAGGAAATTCCTGCTTAAAACATAAACTAATACCTCGACCTTACAGAAGATCACAGCCAAATAATACCGTTTTCTAGCAGTGTTGTGTTTCTGTTGATAAATAAAGTGATCAGAGCTCCTGGGGGGAATTGAGATGTTGATAGAAACATCCCCGGAACACGGCACACGGTAAGCGCTTGCCATCAGATGAGCCATACGGTCTATTAAGCTATATGTTTGCCGACCTAGTTATATAAAAAAATGGCATAATTTATTTCACGTAACACTTTTAAATGTCAATAAATAAAATATTAAAAAGTTCAAAATCGAGCACAAAAATGTGTAAATATAATAATCAAAATACATCCCAATCACGATGACGCTTTCATCCGACGTCAATCAATCTTTTAAAAGAACTTCGCTCTAATTACTAACGATATAATTCAATTCAATCGTTTGCAATCAAATCCTAACCCACTAACCTATATAACTGAACGAAATCATTAGCGTAGTTTGAAATGAATGCTAAAGCAAGCTACGGTTGAATTTGAAATGAACCAATGGAATCTTAAAGATCCAAGACGGTTAGCAATCCGTGAAATTGCCGTGCTCTTTTAAATTCTGTATCAACTTTATTACGCTTGTTAGACAGTTAATTGTTCATTACGGGAAATTAGTGCCTGTTTTTGTTCAGACTGAACATTTTGTCAAAATTTTATTCAGAACTGTAAAACCTGCACGAGTTAAACTATTTTAAGTTTAGATTATATTTATAGTTAGATATTATTAGACTTTTTATATTCGTACTTAATTGCTCTCTTTTTATTTCTTTGTAGTACGTAGTAATTGTATAAACAGAAAGCGGGGCCTCCTACTACTGGTAGGTTACATAATATATTTAAAATTTGTTTCCCAACAATATGTTTAAAAATGTAATACTTTTGAAAACAATACAGTATTGTATTTTTTTTTAGTATTTCGTTTTTTTTTTTTTCTTTATTATAGTCTTGTACTTTAGGCAGCAACAACCGCTTTGACATACTAGTGCGAGCAGTCGCCTAAAACAACGATGGTTTGCGGGTTCGATTCCCGCTCGGGATGGAAATTTGTATTTGTAGAAATATTACTTTCCGGTTTGAATGTCTGTCTTTGTGAGTCTCCCCATTATGCCTCGGAGAGAACGATAAGCCGTCGGTTCCAGTTGTAATAAGTCAGCTATGTTATTTTGGCACTATTGGAAGCAGTCAGGGGAGGGTAGGCCACCGTTGCGCAACACCTGCTTTCGTGAGCTTCGATAATTTAAAGTACAAATAATAGTTACACGTGTTTAAAAGACCAAGTAACAGCCATAATTAAAATAACTTCTCGGAAAACAACTGTGACTACAAGTGAATTGGTGAATATCAGTAGAATAACCAAAATAATTATAAAGGCAGAAAGAGGTGACTTAACGGACAATCTATGCAAGCGTAAAAACCATGAAAAACACTGAGAAACGAAAAATAGTCAACAAATAAGAGAAACAGTAATAAGAAAGTTACAAAGACGACAAAAACTAATAAGTAGTGCAAAAATCATACGGACATAACTTTGGATAAAAGTTACTAAGTCGATAACCCAAGTTCAACTAGCGCCATTTGTGGATGAGTAGTAGTAAACACTATATGAATGAAGTTTATCAATCTTACAACGGCTGGTTATATAATTAGCGACATCTATCGGTATCTAGCTAGAACATGGAAGACATAACTAAAATTTTAAAGTTAATTCAAATTGATCTAGCGGAACAAAAGAAAGAAATGGAAACGAATATTACCAAAAACAACGAAGACTATCAACGATAATTTTAAAACAATTGAATTGAAATATAATATCAGTAAAATAAGAAATCACAAACTCCATAAAATATTTTAGATCGTACAGAAAGGCACAAGAGAAAGAGAAATTTGTTTTTTTTTTCGGCATTGAAGAAGGAGAGAAAACTTATCAAGAGCTAGGAAGTAAAATCTTATATGTAATAAGGAACTTGAATATACATTGTGAACGAAATGAAATTGAATCTGTAATGCGTCTTGGAAGGAAAAGCGAAAAACCAAGACCAATAACAGTTACGTTTACTACTATGGGGAAAAAAATTACTACACTACAAAATAAGAAAAACATGGAAAATAGCGCCATATATTTTAAAGAAGACTACCCACTCAAAGTTCTGGAGAAAAGGAAACAATTACAAACTGAAATATTAAACTACTGTGCTGTGTGGTTACGGCACTAAAGAATTTAGCCACCCCATCTCTTCCCGTGGGTGTCGTAAGAGGCGACTAAGGGATAGCACAGTTCCACTACCACCTTGGAACTTAAAAGGCCGACCGATGGCGGGATAGCCATCCAACTGCTGGCTTTTTAAATGCACAGACCGAGGATGGGCAGCAGCGTCTTCGGTGCGACAAAGTCAGTCCTGCGGTCACCAACCCGCCTGCCCAGCGTGGTGACTATGGGCAAAAACCCCCATGAGTTCGAACCTAAAAATAAGGCCCTCAGTTCCCGGCAGCCCCACTATTCCCGGCTACGGCAGCGGCCGTGGTAACGGTGGGGTAGAGGGTGCCAAGAATCACCGGGGTACGGGAGGCTGCCATAGAAAAATATTCCTGGCTACGTATAATGGACGCACGCTACGGTTGGACCATCACCTCACCGAACTTGAGGTAGAACTTAGTCACATTAAGTGGAGCATACTGGGGTTGTCTGAAGTCCGAAGAGAGGGAGAGGACACGATGATCCTGGACTCCGGGCACTTGTTCTACTTCCGTGAAGGTGATGGGCTTTCCCAAGGTGGCGTCGGTTTTCTGGTTCACAAGACTCTCACTAACAACGTTGTGGAAGTCAGTAGTGTGTCGACCCGGGTAGCGTACCTTGTACTTAAGCTCACCGACAGGTACTCCCTGAAAGTGATACAGGTATATGCGCCGACCTCGGCACACTCTGACGATGAAGTCGAAGCCTTGTATGAAGATATTACAAGGGCCATACATGGCACTACTTCGACCTTCTACAGCGTTGTTATGGGAGACTTCAACGCTAAAGTGGGAGTACAAGGCCGCGACGGATCGAGCATCGGACCACACGGATTGGGGCACAGGAATCACAGGGGGCAGACGCTTGTCAACTTCCTCGAATCGGAGGGGCTCTTCTTGATGAACTCATTTTTTGAGAAGAAGCCCCAAAGGAGGTGGACATGGCAAAGCCCCGATACTGTGACGAGGAACGAGATAGATTTCATCATAGCGGATAAAAGGCATATATTCAGAGATGTCTCAGTGGTTAACAGGTTTAACACCGGCAGCGACCACCGGCTAGTACGGGGCACTCTGAATATATGTCTCCGAAAGGAGCGGACCCGCTTGATGAAATCTACTCTCCGACCTACGCTGCCCCAAATACTATGTGGCTCCGAGCAGTTTCAGTTGGAACTCCAAAACCGATTCGATTCGCTGGAAACTACTAGCGACGTGGACGAGATAACCGACAACGTGGTGAAGACGGTGTGTACACTGGGTCGCAGGCACTTTCCACCAACAAAGCCAACGAAGCAGTCCAAACTTTCTCCCGAAGCCTTGGATCTGATGCGGCAGAGGCGCGAGTTGCCGGCTGCTTCGCCAGAACAGAGGGCTCTTTCCAAGAGGGTACGGAAAATTATTCGCCGAGACCTCCGCTGCTCAAATACGAGAGAGATTGCTACTCTGATTGAGCAGAATAGGGGGTCCAAAGTTTTCCAAAGACCATTGGGGAGAAGCCTTCTTGCGAAGCTTAAAACAGCAGATGGCAGAACCGTCTGCTCTCGCCCTCAGGTCCGAGAAGAGGTTGAGAATTTTTATGGACAGCTGTACTCGTCGAGCGCACGCAAGCCTGCGACTTGGGACACCGAAGATCCACGGGCACCATTGTTGCGCCATTATTCGGAGTGTATCCCGGACTTCGAAGAGGATGAGATTGGTGCAGCGCTCGGGCAGCTTAAAAACGGGAGGGCCCCGGGGGATGACGGAGTTACCACTGAACTCCTTAAAGCCGCAGGGCGACCTGTCCTGAAAGCCTTGGCAAGACTATTTAACGCCGTCATCCACCGAGGTACCACGCCGGAGGCGTGGTCCAGGAGTGTGGTGGTGCTGTTCTTTAAGAGAGGCGATAAGTCTCTGTTAAAGAATTACAGACCGATCTCACTTCTGAGCCACGTCTATAAGCTGTTTTCGAGGGTTGTTACGAATCGTCTCGCCAGAAGACTCGACGAATTCCAACCACCAGAGCAGGCTGGGTTTCGAAATGGCTACAGCACCGTGGACCACATCCATACTGTTCGGCAGATTATCCAAAAGACGGAAGAATATAATCAACCGCTGTGTATGGCATTTGTGGACTACGAGAAAGCCTTCGACTCCGTCGAGACCTGGGCTGTCCTGGACTCTCTGCAAAGATGTCATATCGACTGGCGATATGTCGAGGTACTGAAATCTATGTACGACGCGGCGACGATGACCGTTCATGTCAATGACCAAAGAACAAGACCTATTTCCCTCCGGCGCGGGGTAAGACAGGGGGATGTAATATCACCGAAACTGTTTACCAGTGCGCTAGAGGATGTTTTTAAGACCTTGGATTGGGGGGAACGGGGCATCAACGTCAACGGTGAATTCATCTCTCACCTTCGTTTCGCCGACGATATTGTCATCTTTGCGGAGACGCTGGACGAGTTAGGCCAAATGCTGGCCGGCCTAAACGAGTCCTCCCGACGTGTCGGTCTCTGTATGAACTTGGATAAGACGAAAGTTATGTTTAACAACCAAGTCATACCGATACCGGTATCGGTCGATGGTACCCTTCTCGAAGTTGTTCAGGATTATATTTACCTAGGCCATACTATCCAACTAGGCCGCAACAACTTCGAGAAGGAGGCCGATAGGAGGATTCGGTTGGGCTGGGCGGCGTTTGGCAGACTCCGTCGAGTCTTCACTTCGAAGATTCCGCAATGCTTGAAGACAAAAGTTTTCGAGCAATGCGTCCTGCCTGTGTTAACATACGGAGCCGAGACGTGGACACTGACCAAGGGACTGGTCCACAAGTTTAAAGTCGCTCAACGTGCAATGGAACGGGCTATGCTTGGGGTCTCTCTCAAAGACAGGATTAGAAATGAGACTATCCGCGAGAGAACGAAGGTAACCGACATAGCCCACAGAATTAGCAAGTTGAAGTGGCAGTGGGCTGGTCATCTGTGTCGCAGGACCGATGGCCGTTGGAGTAGACGGGTCTTAGAGTGGAGACCGCGTCTTGGCAAACGCAGTGTGGGACGTCCTCCGGCCCGTTGGACCGACGATCTACGTAAGATTGCCGGTGTAGGCTGGATGAGGATTGCGGAAGACCGGGATGTGTGGCGCGAACTTGGGGAGGCCTATGTCCAGCAGTGGACTGCGATAGGCTGAAGTGAGTGAAGTGATATTAAACTATACAGCAGAAGGTAAAAAAAACTATAATTAAATATGATAAACTCATAGTATTACACCAATACAAACCAAATGATTATCAACAACCATCGAAAAAGAGGAACCTACATTCTATTTCTTCAAACCATAATGTCCAAAATAATATGAACCAAGTTTCGAAAAAGAACAAAATGAAAATTACAGCATTTATGCAACCAAAAACAAGATTCGAAAAACACCAAAACTCTAAGAACATTAACAATCAAACTTTTACATACGGCTTGTCACCGCGGGGGGAAAAGCGACTAGTTTTTTTCTTGATTACAACCCTACTAGAAAATACGACATAAATATACAAAAGAAGAAACAACAAATAAAAGAAAATGGAGGAGGCCTGTAGAGGTTCTCCTGAGGGTTCTCATTTATGTTAATCTAAATTATTTTAATGTATTGATCTTTTTTTTTAATATTTTCTATTTCATTGTATTTCGCAATTATCAATCAATTTAAGTACATATTATATTGTAATTCTATTTTTTTATAAGAATGCAATTTTGAATGTAACTTTTTAAAATTATATAATAATATGATTTTAAGTTAATTTATAGAGATTAATTTAGTGAATTTGCTTAAATGAAATATAATTAAATATATTATATGATAATAATTATATACTTTGTCAACGATAATGTATGATAAATGAAATGAGAAATAAAAGGCTTATTTATTTATTTTATTTGTTTATTATTGGAAACAGTCGAAAAAGTATAATTTAAAATACGATGTAACAAAACCTTCTAACAATAAAAATAAAACTAAAACATTTATAGCGTGTACCTATAAATCAGATGCCTCGTTTATTACGAGCAGACCTATAGCACGCCTCCTTGGAGGCTGTGGTTTACTCTCACAAATTCTCTCACAAGTTTTGTTCAACTACTTTGTACTAATATCTGTTTGTTTGTTTTTTTATCTAGGGAAATAAGGTAGGAGTGTACTTAATATAAGCATTTATGATGCTAATTTTAGATAGTGTCTGTATAAAATAATTGAAAAAATAAGGTATTTCGTTTTTAGACCAGTAGTTGCTCATATAGGGGTTTTACAATTAGGTCCGGGTTGGGGCCCAGATGAGGTACCTGGGTCTCACCCTGGACGGGAGGTGGGCTTTCGGGGCTCATTTTAACCAGCTAGCCCCGAGAGTCGTGAGAGCCGCCGCTTCACTGGGGAGGCTGCTGCCGAACGTGGGTGGTCCGAGTGCCCATTGCCGTCGGCTGTACTCCGGAGTCATCCGGAGTATGGCCATGTACGGGGCACCTGTCTGGGCGGACGCCCTCGGTCGCAGCAACAAGACCCTGCTGCGACGTCCGCAGCGGGTCATCGCGACGAGGGCGATACGCAGTTACCGGACGGTGTCCTGGACGGCGGCGTGCGTGCTGGCCGGCGATCCCCCCTGGGAATTACAGGCGGAGATCCTCGCCGAAATTTACCACTTCGTGGCGGCGAGGAGATCCCAGGGGGAGCCCCCAACGTTGGAGGAGGTCGCACGCATGCGGAGGCAGGCGCAGGACACCCTGTTGCGGCGGTGGACGGAGGACCTGGCCCCACCGGTCCCCGGGCAGTGGACGGTGGACGCGATCAGGCCGGTCCTTCAAAAGTGGGTGAGGCGGCGGTTCGGGCCGCTGACCTTCCGTTTGGTGCAGGTATTTTCCGGACACGGGTGCTTCGGCAAGTACCTGCACCAAATCGCGAGACGGGAGGCGACTCCAGCCTGCCACGAGTGTGGGGCACCAGAGGATACGGCGCTCCACACGCTGGAGGTGTGCGCCGCGTGGGAGTCACAGCGGCGCGCGCTTTCGGCGGTCCTCGGACCGGATCTCTCACTGCCGAGCGTCGTAAAAGCCATGCTCGACAGTGAGAGATCGTGGCAGGCGGCGGTCTCCTTCTGCGAAGAGGTAATGACGCAGAAGGAGACCGCGGAGCGGGCCAGGGAGAATGACGTCTCCGCTGACCCACTCCGGCGCAGACGTACGGGGGCAAAAAGGAGACGGTTTGCCCACCTCCTCCCCCCCTCGTAATAGTGGGGTCGCCGGCCGATAGTCGGGGGACTTCGGCCGGCCGGGCGACACGGCCCCACACTTCTAAGGGGTGGCCTTGTTGTGAGCGAGGCCACCCAACCATTGTGCCGGGGCCCGGAGGCTTTATCCGGGCCTACCGCCGGGAAAGATGGCGAATGCTAACGCGACCCCATCTCGCCCCACCCAGGCGGATGACTGCTCACACGTGGTGGTTTTTAGTCAGTAGGAGTCTGACATAACCCTCTGGCGCCCCCGTGCTGGAGGGTATCCATGATGGATTTTCCCCCCGTAAAAAAAAAGGGGGTTTTACAATTACAAAAATTTACAGACTAGCCTGTTAGCGCAGTTTGTAGTGACCTATTGCTCCGAGGGTTAGGTTCGATTCCTACCCCGAGTTAGTGTGTAATATAAATATTTATTTATATATTTATGTATGTATTATTTATAAATATGTTTATCGAAAAAAAATATAGCTACACCAGTCTGCTGTTACCTATAACACAAGCATTAAGGGCATTATTATTAAAATGAGATGGTCCTATTCATATATCCCAAGTCAGAGTACTGCTGTTTGGTAATGGACCGATTAGACTTCTCACCTAGAAAACGTTGAACGGTTTTCATTATATTTATTGATATTTCGCAGAAAAACGTTTAATATGAAAAAAATCTTAATGACTTAAAGTAGAACCTACCTTAGTAGTAGTATGTTGACGTGAGTTAGCAATCAAAATTTCGTTTATCAGTAGGAAAAGAGTATAATAGCATAAGTATAATTTTTTTTAATAATTACTAATCATATTTCCTACTAAGTTAAAGCAAACAACACCAAAGCAAAAGAATGATTTAGGGGTTAAACACTACGCTTCAGAAATAAGGTTAATATAATAGTAGACTTATGTAACGTATTACTAAGTACCCATCAAAAACGACAATTGAATTTTCTAAAAACTTTATTAAAACTCAAATAAAACTTAAACACCCCGCAATCAACTTATACCCACATATATCATAATTTATTTGAAAAGTTCACGCACACACAAAGTCACTGTACATTTATGTATCTTCATCGTTTTATTGGTAAAGTTCGAGAACCTTATCATTAGAGGCAGATGTCATGATCGATCGAAGTTTTAACAACAGTGTCTTTACGACTTTTAAACTGTTAATTTCTTTGATGGGTGTTGTTTAATGTTAAGGGATTTTATCTGTCAATTATAAGAGAGTTATAATTTTGAAATGAAAATTAGGTTATTAGTAGAATAAGTTTTTTTTTTAATTCAGTAAATAATGATTTAATCGCTACTGCAGCTATTGGATCACCTCTGCATCCTTTGCTGTATATTTACTGTTTATTTTGTTTGCAATAAAGAATAAATAATTATATTTGAGAATTTTGGAAATATGATTATAATTACGTTATGAATTATTTTGTTCATAATATAACACTTCAGTTGACAAAGTTTGCAGTGACTGAATTCTGCTCTGTACTTCTGGTTCCCATTTCTACCCCAAGTCCATAATTATATTCACGTTATACAAAAAAATATGCCTATTTTATCAGCCGACTGTTACTTAAATCCAATCATCCTAGGAGTAGACGAAACTGTGTGTAATTTTATATAAATTAATTAATTATTATGTAATTCACATGAAATACGTATTTTACAAACAAATGTTATTCAATTTAATGAACATACACAACAAAAACCTATCAATGTTAATTTTTACATTTCGTTCAAAACTAACATTTTGAAACCGTTTCCATTTGAAGATAACAAGGCCTCCTTTATTTATTCTGTAGCACGTACATGTTTCGTTAACCGGGTTTCACATTAACCTAAAAGTTAACATTCTCATAAGTGAACAATGTACCTATATATTTCTATACGAAAGAACGCGTAAAAGACCTACTGAATCAATTTTCATACTTGGTTTTTTTTAGTTCACGATCACGATTTAGGCGGTAACTTCCCACAGTTTTTTTTTAATTTAATTTTTTATATTAACAAATTGGTCAAACCTATATAAACTACAAACATAATGTTTAAAAAAATACGCTAATGCATATATCTCACAAAATACTGAGCTTGTATATGTAGATTTGATAAATCCCCCAGAGCTTGTATATCTACAAATACGAAATGGAGCATCATAGCGGATTAAGCTCCACAATAATGCGCAAAAGCTTCTTTTCCTTATAAGGAGATTGACTAAAGTGGAACGTTGTCAGTCTAGTTGAAGAAATATTTATTTATTTATTCATAAGTCAACACCAACAAGTAGTACAACAATAAATACAAAATTAATAAATTAAACATCGGTATCTAGATAATTAGGACCGTCTGCTGAGCTATCTTTACATTTTTTATTCTTACAATTTGAAGAATTCACACGTCTGTACATGCTATTATAATTAGTGATCATTCTATTTATTGGCGAGTGACGACCGTAACGTAAATGTGAAAACGTCTCAACAAACGGTGTGTAAGTTGCTTTTCTAACGGATCTCACTGGAGCCCGAAGCATAAGTCTAGACTAGACAGTAAAAAAGGAGAGTCTATTAAACCATTTGCGAGCTTAAAGAGAAAAGTGTTGTCTAATATACGTCTGGGGTTATCAAGAGAAATAAGCCTAAAATAAGATAACCTATTTCACAACTTTGTAGTTCTTTGGCTGGTTGAGACTATAAGATAAGTGCCATAGAAACCTTTTTTGTACACTTTCGATTCTTTTTTTTTTTATAAATTTCGTAGTGAGGGTCCCAGACTATACTGCCGTGTTCCAGGATGCTGCGCAGTAGTGATGTAAATAACACAATTTTAGTCTGAGCATTTTTGAAGTACTTATAATTGCGCAAAACAAATCCTAGAGTCCTAAACTCCTAAATATAAATAAAAACAATTCAATAGAAATTATTTTGTAAGTTAAATCAATTAAAACTATATACATTGGAAAGCATTTAAGTAAAAATCGTATATATTAAAAAAATCCAACCACTTTAACGTATCAAGCGAGACAGGCAGGAAACCTTACTTAATACACATTTTTCTCATCTCCTACGATTTCTTCCGACCATTTGTTCCTGCCGAAATCCCGTGATAAATGTGTATGCCAACTCCCAAAACGTAGACGGCAGATACAATAGAATTCAAGTTAACAGACGGTAACCAAACGTTTCGATTTTGTAGAACGTATTTCTAGTATTATATTTATTTGTTTTCTGATCCTTGATTTCATAGAAAATATTGCTTGAATTGTATTTAGAAGTAATCGGGTACAAAATTCTTCAATCATCATTCATCATCGTAGGATCAGAAATGTGACTATCTACGAGATAACGAAAGTAACCGACATAGCCGGTATGGCCACTGGAGCAGGCGTGTCCTGGAGTGTAGACCGCGTGTAGGCAAACGTATTCTAGGACGTTCTCCAGCCCACTAGACTGACTGAAAGATTGCCAGTGAGAGCTGGATGAAGATTGTAGAAAACCGGGATGTTTGACGTGAGCTTGGGGAGTCTTATGTCTAGTAGTGGACAGTGATAGGCTGATGTGTAACAGTAGTAGTGAGTTAATTTAACGAACAACTTTAAATATTTTATGTTTTCGACGTATTTTATGAATGTTTAAGTTTAGCGTTTTTATTCGATGTGCATGTTTAAAATTAGTAATTTTACATTGAACATTTTTTTACATAACAATTTAATGCTGACCGATTTCATACCTACCAAAAATGCCTGCTAACCAAATTTAGGATGAACAAGATACATTTGAAAAGGGGGAAAAATATAATAACGATTGAATTAACAATAATTCGAAAAAAAACAATTATAAAACCAATATAACTTTTTCACTACTCAAAATATCCTGGGTGCACATATTTTATGGTAGCCCTGACCAACATTATGCTGTTTTTCTGTTCGGAATCGGTTCTCTCACTACGTGATAGCATTTAGAAGTACAAAAAACGTATTCGCAATAATAACCAGCTACACAAATTATATTTTTAATATGAAGATGTCATATAATATATATGATACCTTCTATTACTCACATTATTGAAAAAAAAAAATAGAAAAAACTTCTACAGTTAATTGCATTCCTTAAACGTATGCGTTGTGTTGAATGACAATAAAAAAAATCTAAAAATCTATGCTAAATAAAACGTCTTCAATTCCTACTAACAAAGTAAAAAGCTCTCCTGTACTGAGGTAGCAAATTATACTGAAAGATATAAGAAAAATATATCTATATGATATCCCATTGTTTGCCTGCCTTTAAATATACATAAATCTATCAGTAAACAAAAAGCGAATAATGATGTTAAGCACGCGCTGAGATCATTCAAACTTTGTTCTGTCTTCCTCTGAAATGATCGTACTAAAGAAGGTATTAATTAATATAGTAATAATAATCGATACCATTTTTTTCCTTACCAGAAAAAAATTTGGATATGAGTTTTATTCTATGAAAATAGCATTTCTATAATAATAAAGAAATTTCTAAGAACTGTAATGTAATTTTTATAGCTTTATCGCGAAGCTTTTATTGCCCGTTAAATACATTTTAAGATGATGATGATTTTAATTTGATAAGAAATATTAGTTCCAGTACTTTTTTTTAACCGACTTCCAAAAAAGGAGGAGGTTCTCAATTCGACTGTATTTTTTTTATGTATGTTACATCAGAACTTTTGACCAGGTAGACCGATTTCGACAAATTTTGTTTTAATCGAACGGTGGTGTGTGCCAATTGGTCCCATTTAAATTTATTTGAGATCTAACAACTACTTTTCGAGTTATATCCAATAATGCGTTTTTACTTGACGCTTTTTTCGTCGACCTACGTTGTATTATACCGCATAACTTTCTACTGGATGTATTGATTTTGATAATTCTTTTTTTGTTGGAAAGAGGATATCCCTAGTTTGGTACCATGATAAGGAAACCAAAATTTGATGATGGGATCCCAGAGAAATCGAGGGAAACTCTCGAAAATCCGCAATAACTTTTTACTGGGTTTACTGATTTTGATGATTTTTAATTTAATCGAAAGCTGATGTTTATAAATTTTATTGAGATCTGATAACTACTTTTTGAGTAATCTTTGATAACGCGTAGTTGCTTGACTATTTTTTCGTCGATCTGCGTTGTATTACTTGTCGATGTAATTGAAGTCGGTTTTTTTTTCGTTTGCGAGCAAACACAATTATTTATTGGTATACCGTAATAATATTTTTTAATAATACTTGCCGGCGCAATAACAATAGTTCGTCAATTAAACTAATTTAGTTTAATAATTTTATTGTTTCATAATTACTTCATAAACTGTTCAATTGATCATTCCAATGTACAAATTATTACTTTTATTTAAAAAAATCAAACTGTCATTCACGTTTGATTTATTAAATTACTTATCGTACAATGTATGTTCAATGGGGTCTATAAATACGGTCCCGGAATTTACGGAATACGGAATTTTCCATTACTTCGAACTAAATTTAACTTCTAGTTAAAGTAAACTATCGAATTATATGAAAATTTGAAATTTTCATACATAGATATTGGGGGTATACTCGTAACAACAGTATTAAGTAAGTGTTATTTAATTTTACTTAACCCTTAATTACTCGCATGGGGTCAAAGCATTTTCGGATTAAAAAATGAAGCACTTGGCTCGGCCCGATTTCTCCCGCGCCCTCGCTAGCTTCATAATGTGCGTCTAAGTTTGTATTTTACTAGCGACCAAGTCACAGGAGTGGAAGGATGCGTCGCTGCACTCTTCAGCGCTGACCCCGTGCGAGTAATTACGTTACTTTTTTGAAAGAGGTAAGTTTTTTATTATATGTATTTTTTTTTGTGTATTATGAATTATATTTGTGTTATTGTATGTTCAGTGAATAAATGTTTGTTATAAATATGTTTTTTACATCTTTATACAATGAAATTATCAAAAAATTGCGTTTTACTACGAGTTTTGTCTTTTTGTCAGAGTTAGTCATGGATAGGAGAGAACAGCGATTTGCGCAATGGTTGGTAGAGAATGAAGGAGGTTCTGATGAAGAAGAAGTTGGAGGGTCAGGTTTCTTATGTTCAAAAACCAAATAAAGCTGTTGTGTTGTTATCTTCCATGCATCATGTAGCTCATATCGACCCAGCCTCAACTGACAAGCAGAAATCTGAAATAATAACATTTTACAACAGCACTAATGGAGGAGTGGACACCAATGATCACTTGTGTGGTACATTCAACGTAGGGAGGTGAACCAAACGGTGGCCGTTAGCCATTTCCTTCCACCTGATAGATGTTTCAGGCATAAATGCACTCATTGTACATCGAGTAAATACCGAAAAATCACGTACTCACACGAGGCGTAATTTCTTGCGGCAATTGTCTGTTGAACTTATTCATAATAACCAAAAACGACGACTTGAAGTCAGAGCAACTCCTAAGAAGGTAAAAAAAACGTCTGATGGAAGAGCGCGAGTTGGAAAATCGCGTCCCGCCAACCATTGCAAAACGTGTACGTTGCAAAAGCTGCCCAAGGAAATGCGATCGCAAAGTACCAACAAAATGCAAGAAATGTATAAGATTTGTGTGCTATGATCATTCTGACATATACTGTCGACGGTGTAACGAGAGTGATTTGGAGAGTTTCTAAAAAATACGAGTATTTACTATGATCTCAGTATACCTAAGTACAAATTGTTGATTATTGATATTAATTTTATTTTAACTTGTTTTTGTATAATTAATTAGTAATTCATGTTATTACTTATAGATATTATAAAATAAACATAGCACTTTAATAATAAAATCGTTTCATTTACTTATATATTTCAAAATATATTAAAAACTACTCATACTATTTGGGGTCACCCGTGACCCCATACGAGCAATAATGTAATATTCTTTGTGCGAGTAATTAAGGGTTAATTAAGCTCAAGGGTAGGTAGGATAGGAAAGAATAGGTTAAAATTAATTAATGACTAAATGAGTCAGATATATAAAGCTATGAAAAATACTCCATTTGTACTTAAAACGCAAACAACTCTACACTACTACACTGTTATAGTGCCTTATTAGATATGTCCTAAAATTCTAATCTAATAAAATAATATACGACTCATACTTAACGGTCCCTCCATAAAGAAATAAATCCGGTATCGGTTTGGAGACCTACAAGCTAAATAACCACAAACGCACGGACTATAACTTGTATGGCCCCCAAAAATATTAGTCAAAACGGTCTGCGACCAGCGACTTCTGTTCTATCGCTATGTCCTAACTATTATTATGTAACGAATTTGTAATAGTTACTAACTAGTACAAAAATATAAAAAAAAAAAATTAAAAATATCTTAATTTTAATTAAACTAAAGAAATACAGGAACGACCCAATTCGAACAAATTGGTAAGATTTGTAACCTGGTTAAAAGGTAAAATGTGATTGTAAACCCTCGTTTAGGGCCCGAACCCTTTAAGGGCCCGTTACTTTGCTTTACAACTATCCTGAGTGGAAATAGTCTGTGCTATTAAACTGTATACTTAGTTCACTTAACTAGTTCCCAACTTAGTAATGACACAACTTGGAATAATGTATTACATTGAATAACACGTAAGTTATGCCATTAAAATAGTTCCCACGAAGAATCTTGAGCGTTTGTCACCTAAGTTGTTCACCTTTCTTTTTAATGTTTAACACAAGAAGTATATGTTTACCATTTGAATTTGTAAGAATTGAGTACTATTATAGGACAAAAAATTAAAATGTGGCATCAGAAAGAAATCTTATGACTATCCAATAGAAACTAAGACCATAATTATATAAAAATTTGTATACTAGCTGCCTGCATCGGCTTCGCACGCGTCCAATTCTGATACTAAATATAAAATACAAAATAAATATTTGCAATGTAAGCGCTAAAAAAATATATGTTTATTTACGACATCGCATTAGAAACCTCTAAAACTACCAGTATTTCTCTACTATATTAAGCATGTATTATAAATATAAACTTCCTCTGGAATCACTCTATTTACTATAGAAAATCGCATCAAAATCCGTTGCGCAGTTTTAAAGATCTAAGCATACAGACAGCGGGAAGCGACTTTATTTTATACTATGTAATGATTAAGCTTGACACGCTGTTTAGCACACTGTAATTTGTGAATATTCTAAATGATGAGCGAATGCTGCAAATGAATGAAAGAAATTGAAAAGTGTTAGACAACATAATTATATTAAAACATTATATTTTTTACGCTTTGATTGATAGAACATTGAATTTTATGTCAATTTACCGGTTTTTGGTAACGATTCAAGCAAATTTAAGCCTTTAATACATATAAATAAGAACGAAAAAGAAAATTTTAATAGTTTTAAGAAAAGCAATTGATATAAAGGTAATGTTTACATTCCGTGTGAAGGCAAAGGTTGTGTTGGTTGGTTAATATTTGATTTTGTTACGTCAGAAAGTCTTCTATGTAAATCCTTATTATAGTAACAAACTTTATTTTCTATTTACGTCAATTTGTAGCGACAATTTTTTATTAAATTTTAACACCATAAATGTAGCCTAAAGTTGACTCATGTATATTCACTAAAAAGATATGTGGCCTTTTTTGTCCATTTTAAGGGCTTAAGTCCTTTTCATTTTTTAATACGTTAAAAAAATAATTAATTAATGAAAAATGGGCGTTTTTAATACGCGAATTTTCTTACACCTATCCTGAATGTCTCGCTGGGATCGCGATAAGTTTGACAGAAATTTTGAATAAATTTTTTAATTTAAAAATCAACGAAATAGTATTTACTATACAGCGAAATCTTACTCATAAATTATAGAAACATACATAATTATAGTGAAACACATACATATACATTCACCAAAATATACACATACACACAGGCGCATAAAATCGTGATGACATTGTTAAACAATACATTAATTATTATTTTTCCTTTATATGAAACAATAATTAATAAATAATCCGAATAATAAATCCGAACATAAAAATTTCTTCTTAAAAAAATTGAGACTATATTATTGTGTTTTTTATTGTATTTGAAAAAAAAGGAGCTATCTAACTCTACCTAGAGAAAATATAGTCAAGTAAAAGCGCGTTATTTAAGATTACTCAAAAGCAGTCATCAAATCTCAGTCAAATTTGAATTGTACTACAAGACAAGCACCAGCTATCGATTGAAATAAGAATTATCAAGTAACAGCTCTCAGTACGTAAGTACACTCAGTGAAGAGTTATGCGGTATAATACAACGTAGGTCGAAAATCATCAAGTAAATACGCATTACTAGATATAGCTCGAAAGGTACTTGTCAGATCTCAATTAGATTTAAATGGGACCACAGGACCCCACCACTTTTCGATTTAAAAAAAATCATCGAAATCGGTGGTCCAATCAGTTAAAATTTCTGAAGTAACATACAAAAAAAAAATACAATCGAATTAAAAACCTCTAGAGCAAAGGTCTTTTAAGAATCGCATCACACATTTCTGATACATAATAAGAGAAAATAAATGCAATAGTGATTACAGTTAGATAAAGAAACTTTTACCACAGCATGTCGCGCGCAGCTGCTACTAATTTCACTTCGTTATTTCCAAAATAACGTTACGCAAACTGTGTGAGAAATTTCGCACTATCTGTCAAGCGGGCTAAATAAAAAACCTAGAAAAGGTGACGCCTAACTCTGATATATTTTCTACATTTTATAGACGTGTTCACGTTTAAAATGACAATTTTATTTTATGTTAATCATACAAAATTATACTTTAAAAAAATTTAAATAGTATTATTTCAATTGAAATGTTCGTTTAACATTAGTTTGCCAGTCTGCATTGATAACACCAATGACTATAATTACAATATAACCTTCTTCATACCCATTAACCCCACACCACTCATAGTATGGGTATGAGGTATGAATATGCTTAAATAATAAAGAAATATCTAGCTCCAAACAACGAGCAACTTACTGGACATTAACCTTAAAGAAGATTACGCAAAATAACAGTGTTCTTAAGTAGTATTAGGTTAATACGGTGAATGAACTTATCAGAGTTTCTGAGGATGCACTATGTTAACAGCGTAGGTTCGCTCCTCAAACCACTTGTGATGCTCCTGGTGTTGCAGGATATGGCTACTGTGGCTAGTAGACTAGTAGCTTTACGATAACCACTTACTATACGGCGTAGTGTACGCTTGTTTTCCATCCTAATGGTATACAAATTTGCTGTGATATTGGGTACTGGTAGATGTAAAATAATGAGTTGTCTGTTTGTTGGACTTTCTAGGACAGACCGCTTGATCAATTGCCTTAAATTTTAGTATGCACGTAGTTAGCGAGCTCGAAAAGACGTAGGCTATCTTTTATTCGAGAAAATGCGTAATTCGTAAATATTTTTTTAAATATCCCAAAATTTTAAAAATAATTCTTAAATAGTTTTATTTTTAATTGGATTGTACTGAAAATTTTTAATCGTATTAAAAATAATTCGTAATACATATATTTTTTTAATTTTTCATAATAATGACCAATATCATAAAAAATAGGATGTAATCATAGAAATAGTATTGCGAAAAAAAAAATATTTTCAAGTCTCCAAAATATATTCCCAGATTTTTCCTTAAAAATAGTTCGACTAATTTAATTATATCCGTTTTAAAGTGTCAAAACAAAAATTGTGCGGATTAGCCTGAAACGTCGGATTAATATTTTACATCGGAATTTAAATAAAAATATAGTTTGGTTTTAGTTCGTTAGTTCTATGAAAATTCCTTCCTTTTCAGACCAGTTCGTCTGAAAATAAATTATCAATTTATTTATAGCTAGTTTTAAAAATAAAATAAAAATCTAAAACAATTATAACCTAAAAGTTTAAAACTAGACACATTTAACTGTAAGCCATAGTATGATTTTAATTAGCAAAATGCAATTGCTTGCAACCAACGTTTTACCATTAATAACAACTTGAATTTATAACCCTCTTCGGACATAATGTTTAAGTTACAAACAAGTTAAACTAAGTAATGGTAACTCAAAAACAATTTAAGTTGAAACATGTTAACGAACTAAAGACTCCGTAATTACATTTTACTTAATATGTCAGTCAACGTGCAGTTAAAGGCTTCTAATAGCTAGGGCCTGTTTCGCCAGTTTTGTATAAAGATTATCCTGTAAATATGTTATGGTTAGACTTTAACAGCAGGAGGTAGAAAAGATCATTGAATTTAGGCATAGTTACGACTCAATTAATAGACTACAGTTTTTAGATTCATTTTTGCAAATAGAAATATCTCATAAATATAGAAGAATTCGATAGTGAAAAAGAATAAAACATCAAAAACTTTTATCTGTTTGTATATCATCATGCATCAAGGGTGTTTGTGCAGTCCTTGGTCCCCAGCGTGCCTCGGAGAGCACGTTCACCGTCGGTCCCGGTTGTTATCATGTACACCTGATAGCAATCGTTACTTATAGTAGGGAATATATCCGCCAACCCGCATTGGAGCAGCGTGGTGGATTAAGCTCTGATCCTTCTCCTATATTGGGAAAGAGGCCTATGCCCAGTAGTGGGATATTACGGGCTGAAGCGTTATATCACAACTGGTGGAACAGGCCCTTAGACTGCTTACTTTGTTAAAATGTTCTTCAATGCAGATTGTTCTTTTGGGCATTCTGCCTTATTTTTATGTTTAAAGAGTTACAGCATTTTAATACTACAGTAGTTTGTACACAACAATATTTAATACATTGGTGTTTGTCTGCAGGTGTGAACATAAACCGAAGACAGTTTTTCCGCCTGGGGCCGTCATTACATACGTAACGTGAATTTTACGTCGCAACAACTTTAATCACTTTGAAACATTTTTATGTCGAAATTATAAATTAATATAAATAAAAAAGTGTGTATTTGTATATATGTAAACTTATCCTATTTAATGATCATTTTGACAAACTGCTCAGTACCAGTGTAATTTTTTAAGTTAGCCTTAAAAACTCTCTTTACTAATCAAGTTACATAGATAGTACAGTAGGTCGTTTTGCCAGTCTGTAGCGTGTCGGGCCGCTCAACTCAGTCAGTGTGTATCGAACATGATTATGCAAATTGAACAATTAAAAAAAAGAACAATCACCTATTTTAAGATGTGTACTACAGATTTTTAACTTAATGTTTTGATTATTGTGTTCGCGCCATAATGTCTGGTGTGCGATAGGCTGAAGTGTGTGAGTGTGTTCTTAGATATATTAAGAAATTTAAGAATCATTATGATAATGAAGAATTTATACCCTGATTATAGACCTGATTTGTCGTTTAAAACAGGCAGTTTTTACAACTATTAGGTACTTATAATTTGTTGCTTTTCAAAATCATTGAAAATGTGGATGGTAATGGTGGAACTTATTTATATAAACTCAATAATTAAAATAAAACAAACAAACTTGTATTTTATATATGACTAAAGCAAAACTAAAATAGCTTGTTATCGTTCGATTGCTGGGCGAAGAATTCCTCTCCACATAGGAAAAGATTTTGAGCTTAATCAATCACTCTGCTTCACTGGCGGGTTACGGATTATTAGACTGACATGAGTAACGATCGCTATCAGGTGTATACGATTATAAGTGGGACAGATATGGGGCAACTCACATATACCTAACTCAGACAAAAAAAAAGTGTATAAATGTAATTACAAAATACATCAAACTCCTAAGCAAAAAACATATTGTACTCGTAAGTCGAAGTCGAAGATCACTGCAAAATAATACTGTTTTCAAGCAGTATTGTGTTCCTGTTGGTGAGTAAGGTGACCAGAGCTCCTGGATTAGGGATTGGGTCGACAACGCGCTAGTGATGCTTCTGGTGTTGCAGCCGTCTATAAGCTACGGTAATCTCTTAGCATCAGGTGAGCCGTACGCTTGTTTGCCGGCCTAGTGATATTAAAAAAAAGTTATTTAGCAATACATTATTTACTAGAATATGTACAAGTAATATCAATTCCAGTAATTAGTACACGGTCGGCTGTAACCGCGTTGCTATCGCGGTGCTCCACTTCCCGATTGTGTTCAAACAACTTTACAACGCCATTTTATCTCGCATCATTGGAAAACGTTCTAACGTTATTTACAAATATATTGTGATGTGAGCAAATTAACTCTCTATATATACCTACTTATAATAAAAATGTAACAAGTTCAACTTGGTGTATAAATGACATTAAAAAAATAGAGTATGTTACAATCGATACAAAAGTCAATAAATGTATATTTTATATTTTTTTATACAACTAGGCCGGCAAACATACGTACGGGATACCTGATGGTAAGCCATTACACAAACATAAACACCAGAGTCATCGCAAACGTGTTGCCGACCCTACGCACGATTCTCCCCAGAAGCTTTGGCTGCCTTACTCATCACAGGAACACAAAACTGGTTGAGAGCAGTTTTATTTAGCTGTGATATTCTGCAAGGATGAGGTACTTCCCCAACCGGGATGCTCCAGAATTTTAGCTGCATATTTTGTGCTGTGAGAGATATTTTCTGCTGAAGAGTTATATCTAATAGCGCGTATTTTACCTCTCATTTTATTACATCTCGACGTAAATTGAAGTCGGTTTTTTATATTAAAGTACACCTCAATTAATATTTTTTAAGGTTAGTTTGTTATTTGAATTAATTTATTTCTTAAATATTTATTATTTATGCTTAATGCACTGGCTCTAAGCGTCTCCGTTCACAACAAACGTTTGTATTGGATATGTAGATGTTTATCTTGGTCTGAGTGTTTGTCTTTGCGCAGTGAGTGTTTCCGGACCTTCCGGACACTGTATATCGTCCTATTTATTGCTGTTGATTATGGAAATATTACTTATTTTATTAATGGTAACAAACTATAAACGACAGCGGTTATGGGTTCGACTTTCTTTTAGAGAAGATATTAGTACACATGTTTCCGGTCTAGCTGTCATCTTAGTTGGAGATCCATTGTGCCTCGGAGATCACGTAAAACTGTCAGACTTGATTGTTATCATAGACATCTGATAGCAACTCTTACACGTGGTAGGGAAATTACTCACTAACAGTGGAGCAGTGTGGTCGGTTAAGCTTTTGGGGTTGCGTGAGAAACAAGGTGTTGAGTTCCTCGTCCCCCATTGAAAAGGGAGGATCCTCCGACCAGACAGACGGTTGTAGTGTCCAGCGGGCTAACGCCCCGACGGTGGTTGTCGAGATCTTGTATATATACTCAATCACTTTGATAACTTTGACAGCGCGATGTAGGATACGTCAGTTTTCTCTAGTTTGTATGCTACGCGATAGATGTCGCTGCAGGCTCAATGTGCGTAAAAGAATCCTTTGGCTAGTAATCTATTATTACAGTTCGATTCAATTCAGTACAGTTCAGTTCAATGTTTACACAGTCAATTATGCCCAATTCATAAGTTAAAAAATATCAGCTAAAGCTCAACTATTAAATTATCTTGTTACAATTTATTTTATATATAGGTATTATAATTGCTTCACGATATTATCATTCCAGACTCGTTCACTCTGATAAATCCATTAGCAAAATTCTTAGCAATAGCAGAATATAAATCAACTTATTTTACGCTTGAAGACACAAATGAGAGCAGATTGATTAATCCAGTCAGTTATTTTGTAATAACTTAGTTACGTGAAAATTAATGGAAGATCTTTTTATGTATATCAATACTATTTAAATAAAGCCATAGTATTTTATACCATAGTATTTTTATTTAAATTGTTTTGGCAAAATTTATGATAAGTATATTGCAGGAAACAGGATTGTTATCATTGCTAAAATGTTAAAGATCTGATCACGGAATACACGTTTTATCAAATTCGTTTTTATGATACGTTTGATTTTATTATTTATTATAAGAATGAAAATATCATAATTATAATGATTCAGATTTGAGGAAGATAGTTTGTCATTTAACTAAGTTATGATTAAGTTTTACTGAGGTAGGGAGGGAGTACAGCAAGTAATATTCTGCTCAAAATCTGGAGCAGTCCGACTGGGAAAGTGCCTCGACCATACATCACATAGATCACAGTTAAATAATATTCCTTTCAAGCAGTGTTATGTTTCTGAGGTGAGTAAGGTGAACAGAGCTCCTGAGGGGATCGGGGGTAGAATCGGCAACACGCTTGCAATGCTTCTGATCTTGCAGGCATGCTTGTTTGTCGACCTAGTTATATTAAAAAAAGTTTTAGTAATAAGCCTAATTACTTAAAGTATAATTACAATTGTTACTTAATTGTTATTTTAAATCGTTTGTTTTTTTCTGTTATTTCTGAAAATTAATGTTGGTAAAAATATTATTGGCTGTGACAGTTAATAAAGTTCAAGGTCAAAAATATGTAGTCCGGTAAAATTTACGTATATTTAAAACGTTTATGAAACTAATTAAATTTACAAATAATTTGCCACAAAATAAATTTATTCGTATTTATTTAATGTTCGCAAATAAATACATTGTTAACAAAGATTAAAATATATAATGATTTTAAATGAAAGTGGTTAATATATATTATATAGTGGTTAAATATATATCGGCACTTGCGCTTTAGTACGCAACTAGCAAGGAATTTATAAACAACAGATGCACCGATCACGCCACCTAGCAGTTCATTCGATAGTCACCTACTCTCACTCATTATATTACTCGATTGACTCTGACGTGTATAAAACGATCGGTGCAACCGCGGCTAAGGCAATCTTGGCTCTGGCTTGGCACAATGCTTAAGAGCCTAGGACTCTTTCAATAATTAATTTGTGAAAACGAATTAATTGTTACACATATACGATTACATTACATTGTAATATATTACGATCCATATTTTGGCTAGGCAGGCCGGACAAGTCGAGCAGTGAAGGTGAGCGTTGATATATATCTCAAAGGGGATCTCCTTAAACCTAGGTTGCAAGTTCTAGAAACTGCTCTGAGTTTCTTCCTCTGCCATACGATGGAACTGGCACCCGCACGGTGAATCCATCGAATGCTAACAAGTTAGTCTCCGCCCCGTTAACTAATAACTATCCCGGGTTCCGTGCTGCATACCTGTCTACTAAAATAACTACGTACTGTGTGGCTACGGTACTAAAGAATTTAGCCACCCCCTCTCTTCCCGTGGGTGTCGTAAGAGGCGACTAAGGGATATCACAGTTTCACTACCACCTTGGAACTTAAAAAACCGATCGGTGGCGGGATAACCATCCAACTGCTGGCTTTGAAATACACAAGCCGAAAACGGGCAGCAGCGTCATCGGTGCGACAAAGCCAGTACTGCGGTCACCAACCCGCCTGCCCAGCGTGGTGACTATGGGCAAAACACATGAGTTCACGTTATTTTTGGCGTAAACTTGTGGAGGCCTATGTCCAGCAGTGGACTGTATAGGCTGTAATGATGAAAATAACTACCTTTCTGTTAAGTGATTAATGTGTCATAATAAATTGGTGATATCATAAATTGTGTTTACTTGTGCCAACATTGACCACTGAAGCCTACAGTAGACCGAGTACTCAGAGACGATGAGCGAGAGATACCTCAACTGACATATATATATTTATTTGTATTATTTATAAGTATGTTTATCGAAAAAAAAAGAAAGAAAATGTATATTTATTATTTATTTATATGATTTTTGTGCTTCTAGTTCTGATACTTAGTTCGTTGACAGGTGCTGATATTCTCATCTGGTACTTTTGACTATACTTAGCAATTTCCTGTTTCACTGATTTTCATTAACTTTTAAATATTCATTTCTATACATTAGTTTTATCTTCTAAGTTAGTTTTACAAAATGTAAATAAATAAGTTTAATGTACATACGGTCGATTATTCTTGAATTAGGCAACTGACATACCTAACAGCCACAAGTAACAGCTGACTTAAATATATAGTCTTAAAATAAATTATGTTCTTAAAAACTATATTTACACAATTACATAATTCGGTGCGACAAAGCTAGCCCTGCGGTCACCAACCCGCCTGCTTAGCGTGGTGACTATGGGCAAAACACATGCGTTCACGCCATTTTTGGCACGAACTTATGGAGGCCTATATCCAGCAGTGGACTGCGCTAGGCTAAAATGATAATTATTTAATATATATCTAAATATTTAATTTCTAAGTGCAGAAATTGAAACCATAACCTCGACGTGGAAAGCAGCGTGCTAACTGCACCAATAGTTCTGCCAATACTATTAAAATAATTTCAGTAATTTCAAAACGTATTTATTGCATATAAAAAATAATCACAGATTTATAACTATTTAACATTCTACACTGACTCTTCTCCTACATAAAGAAAATAGCCTACGTGCAGTAGTTGGGCATTTAAGGCTGAATCAATAAAAGAATCAAAGTTTTTGTTACTACTATCTCGTTCACACAAAATACCATATTACATTCCTCTTACAAAATTAAATTGTCCATAGTCTACAACTACCTATTAAATAATTAATGAGACCAAATCTGCTTTTTAAAACATTTAAATCGAAAACTCTCTGATAAATATTTTACACACAATGTTTTCATTTAAAATACATTAATTTTAAATGCAAAATGAACGTTTTATTTTTTAAAATGTTCACTGTTTCGAGCTCGTTAAAATCGTTCTTCTGAAACGATACATCGGTTTATTAATGAATTTTCTAGGTAAAAATATTTGTTGTGACATTTTTATATATTAGTAATAATAATAACTAAGTATTCATTGCGAACTTTACTTAAGTATATTTCTTCGGTTATGTAATCATATTATGACTATTTTACAGATTGCCTTACGACATAGACCACCTCCAATGTCTTATACTGTATTTTGTCTGCCACTACTCTTAGCCAAGGGGCCTTAAAGTTCTCGCATTACTACTAAATTTTTCTGTAAAAGATTGTTTTACTGCTGAACAAAATTATTATAACAGAAAAAATTATAAATGAGAAAAGATCGATTCAAAACTCTACCTACTCTACCTTTATATCTATTGTAGAGAATATTGGCAAAAACTATTTTAAATAGTGATTGCTAAGTTTCTTAAGCTTTATATTATTTTTTATTAATTTATTGACTAATATTATACATAATATACTCGTATTCTGTAAAAAGGCAACTCAAAAGTGCTTTTCGAAAACTACCTGAATAATGACATTGACTTTTATCCTAAGTACACTTACAGAAAATCCCTTGAAAATTCAATAGTGCCAACCAGGGCCTAAATCTAACGGAGACATAGCGTGTTTTCCTTCCTTCCTTTGAGGTATCGTATTAGAACTTTGAATATTGAACCTTAAAGCATGCTTCAATGGCTAAATATCGAATTGAAAATGGAATCAATCGAACTTAACTCAAATAAAAACGCGTCTCACCAAATTTTAAAAAAGTTTACATACCGTTACATATTAACAGTTTTTAATTCGTATGATTTATTTTTGTGTTACCCACACATTAGGAAATTGTAAACAATTTTTAATATCATATCAAAAATTGACCGTTCCAGTGGTCTATTCGGTCTAAGCGACCGTGGCGAATATAAAATCATCATATCAAAAAATTTCGATCTAGCAGTTACATCGTTCCATAGCTTAATTGGCTAAAGCACCGACAGGGTAAGTCGGAGATGCAGGTTCAATCCCCGCTGGAACGGCCGATTTTTGATATGATATTAAAAATTATTAACAGTTTTGTTTAAAAAATACATCATAACGATCTGACAGTGCTACTACTTAGGAAAAAGATATGGAAAATATTTTTTCGTGTTCTATATGTATAGTCTCTAACTTCACTTAAGTGAACTAGGAGACTATATACTACCGAACTCGGCAGACATTGTCCTGCCCGGAATAGCGGCTACCAAATTTGATTTAGATATATCGACAGCAACGCTACTTACCGGGTCTATTTGTGATTTCAAACTGTATAATTTGATATTATTGACTAGATGAAACCATGTGACAAATACACGTACAGAATAATTATATATATTAACTAGCTGACCCAGCAAACGTTGTTTTGCTATATATGTTATAAGACCCCTAACACTCCCCCATAATTTAGGGGTATGAAAAATAGGTGTTGGCCGATTCTCAGACTCACCCGATATGCATACAAAATTTCATAAAAATCAGTCCAGCCGTTTAGGAGGAGTATTCTAACATTGTGACACGAGAATGTTATATATAAGATATTAATATATGTATAGAGACAGCAACTTCTTTTTGAAAAATTTATATTGAGCATTCAAAAGGTTAGTGTTCGTAAAGAGATTTATGGAAGCGTTCTTTCAATTATTAGCTGAATCATAATACACTAGCAGAATGTTAACGGGATGATAGACCTTAAAAAACTAATATCATTACTTTCAGTAACAATGAATTGTCGATAAAGAATCTTTACGGATCCCTCGGTCCGTACCTCCTACTATATAACTCCTATGACAAACTGAGTCCGGTAAACTATGGAAAGTCTAATTATATTTAATGACAATACAATTCTTAGTACTTGAACTAGTACGACATTGATGCTTAAGGACTAAAACATTTCCTCTGACTGTATTAATTAACTCATCCCAGTCATATTGTGTACATTATTACAGAAAGATTTATAGTTATGATTCTATGAAAATAAAAACAAAAACTACATTTGAAAGTAGTCTTATTATGGTAATGCCAGTGAAGGTAGTTGAATTTTATTACTAAACTCAGGATTGCTAAAAACATCTTATTTCAACTAATAATCAAAATATTTAATCGATTCAATCATCGCTACTTAAAATGAGGTTTTACTCGCACAAAGAGGGTTTCGACATCATTTTGAGACTTACGATAAAAATAAATATTAATTAATGAAATCGGAGCTACCGTTCAAGGTTACACAAACATTCCTCCAATAAAAAGGTCTAACATTCCCGAATTCTACGCGTTCCAGAATCTTGCAATTGTTTATTACTTCTGTCTAAATATACTTATGTAGGAAGTTCTTATCGTAAATATACAACCTTATAAAATAAAAAAAAGCACTAAGAAGACCTACGGAATAGGCAGGTAAGCCTGTTTCCATTTCGTATCAATGGAAACGAATTGTCAATAAAGAGGCTTTACGACACCCTTGGAACCTACTCGGAGACCAAAACTCACATTTTTATCACTCGTTCGTATAAATTATCTGACATTTTCGGCTATTTGTACCCTAATTATGTTAAAGAATCATGTACTACGCAAATTACTTTTTTAAGTTATGACATTATGGTCCGTTTTGAAAGTTCAAAATTACTTTTTTTTTGTTGTACCAAAATAATATATTATAAAATCTGAAACAAAAGATTTTTTACATAACTGCTCAAGGGGATAGATATTTGAGCTTAGTGTAAATATTTCTATTTTTATGTCTTGTACTGAAATTTAAAATATTTAAAATATTTTAACATTTAAAAATTTTTGAAAGTTTCGTTAGAGCCGTTTTAATGAAGGATATTTTTAACACTTTGTACATACCTACTTAGCCTTTTATTAACTATATACTTTTATTATTTAACATTAAATAAAATGTAATTTCACAATTTGTGGTTGTTTAAAAAAAACGCCTTAATCTTAAGGTTTACTTTTTGTCTTCACCTTCTTGTGGTAAAAAAAGCGGTATATTTAGGAAAGTCTAAATTCAATAAACATAATTCTATAAAATAATAAACTCTATAATTCAATATACAAAAAGTAATCAAGCGAAACTGTTGTTTTAAATGCACATGAAGCCGAGAGGGTAGCTAGAATAAATAAAACCCGAAGTAGGGTAAGGGGTACGGTTCGCTGCACCCGAAGGATCGCTGTGACTCTGCCATTTGTTTTTATCGAGCACTTTGTTTATCAAGATAAACATGCGAATGTTGGATAAAACGATACTTTATAGACTTTAATCATTTGAATAAGCCTTAAAAAGACAATATTAAGTGAATTAATGTGTTTGAGCAGCTCATATCATATGAGATTTATTTTTGCTGACCAAATAATGTTTGACCCAGTGATCCGGACAGGTACTATAATAATTACTTAGGTACTATAATAATTTAACAATAAAATTCACTTAAGTCTACTATGGTTATTTTGTAACATATATGTTACTAGCTGTACCCGCGACTTCGCCCAAGTGGAATTTAACAAAAAGTTATTGTTCAGTTGGAGGAGTTGTAAAATAAATAAATTCCTAAAATAAAAACAGCCTAAGTTACTCCTTACTATACAGCTATCTGCCAGGGAAAATCCCGAGAAATTTGTATCCTTTTTCGTATTATTGGAATTGAATACGCGTCTGCCAAAAATATGTCAAATATAGTTACATTTCTGTCTGAAATTTTGCCATTCAACGTTTAGTATTATTTTGATACTTAATCACAAAGGTTTTTTTTTATATGACTACTAAAAAGTTTCAATTAATGCTCTCTCGAGTTCACATCCGTTTTGTTAATTTTAGGTCAAAATTTAAGATATTTAGCTTTACTATTTGATTTATTAACATTATTTTATTCAAACTGCCAAAAGTTACAGCAGTAACATTAGAACTTAACTAATTAATATTCTTCCAAATAAATGAAACTAGGGACTAAATGGTTCTGGGCGAGGAAATGGTAATTGGGTATAGGCGTTATAAAAACTTATAATATTTTCTGAAGTATTTTTTTAAGGTCACGACAAAATTGATAGACGTTGACACAGCTGGCTCTCTGGGTTCAAATCTCATCAACCGTAGACAAATTACCCGACTAGAAAAAAGGTCAGCTCAACCAGATCATGTATCTGGACCGAATCAGGATAGAATGAGGATGATAGGATCCGGCAATCTCATCTCTATCAGGCCCAGGTCTGGTCCAAACAAGGATAGCCTGATGTAATATATTATCAAGTACTAGCGACCCGCTCCGGCTTCGCACGGGTATAAAATATAATTATAGCCTATGTCATTCACTGAAAAAATGATTAAAATCGATCCAGTAGTTTTGATTTATTCATTACTGCCCGTGGCCCGCACGCGTTAACTTTAGAGTAAAACAATTCTTCTTTCCCTAAATGATGAAGATTTCCTGCTATCTTTGGAATATCTAAATTCATACACTACATTAATTTTACTTATTTACTTTTTATACTATACTTATAGGCACGCTCCCGCCGCCCCGGCCGGCCGGAACCGCCGCTAACGCTACGTCCCGCAATTTTTAAATCTGTAATATCTTCGAAAATATTCATTTAAACTATATGCTGTAAAGGGCCTTATAAATCTATATTAAATTAACAAAGTATTTAAGGTATTTAATTAGATAAGAATTAATGCTGTATTGGTTAAAATCGCTTCGAAAATTAGCCATTATTTGTCGTAAAAAGTAAATGACAAAAAAATGTTATTGTGGGATATCCATAAGAGATAGGTATATACCATTGCGGAGTTTTCTGTAGACCTTTTCAATGTGTACAATAATTAGTACATTATTTTGATAAATCTCGTAGGGTTCAGCCTGCGTTTGCAATTTAAGCGAAATTTTTTTTATTATTTACGACATAACATTAGAAAACTCAAAAATAACAGTATTTTTCCACTATTTAATGGATGTTACTATACATATAAACCTTCCTCTTGAATCAATCTATCTATTAAAAAAAACCGCATCAAAATCCGTTGCGTAGTTTTAAAGATCTAAGCGTACATACATGTGCAGGGACAGAGAAAGCGACTTTGTTTTATACTATGTAGTGATGGTAAGGCATACTGGATCAGGACCCGGTCTGGTCCAGATAAGGACAGCCTGATGTAAAATATAATCAAGTATGGCAAGGTATACTGGATCAGGACCCGGTCCGGTTCAGATCAGGATAGCCTGAAAGAAATTACGCGAACTGAGCCTGAATCGCGCTATCAATCTTTTTAAGCGCACTTAGTATGTATACAGTTATCAGGACAGTCTAGCAGGGAGTACATTTCTACACAATGGAGCAGTCGTAAGTAGTAGGAAATAGTTAATTAGTAGTTAATAAATAAAATTTAATTAATTAATAATATAATAATAAACAAAAATAATTTATATTTAAAGTAAAAATATAGATAAATAACACATTGAGAAAAATAAACGGAAATAAATATTATGTTAAGTAACATATTTATAATATCAATTTGCTTTTTTTTATTAAACAATTTTTTCAAGAATATACATTCGTGTTTTTTAAAAGGACCGGACCGAACCGGCTGATTAGGATGAGATGAGATTTCCACACACGTGCCCCGGTCCGGTCCTTCTAAGGAACACGAAACAATTTCTTCTCTCTAGAAAATATTACTAAATAATAATACAATAACACAATTGTTTGCCCACAAACGAAAAAAAAACAGATTTCAATTAACATCACCAAGTAATACAACGTATTATTAGGGATATCTCAAAAACACAAAAACTGCATAGCACGTACCTACCAGCTTTTGTAGCCGCGTTGTTAGCACGAAAGAGCAACATCAAAATCGGTGCACCCAGTAAAAAGTTATGAGTTTACGCATAAAAAAAAATACCGTCAACCCCATATTTCTTCCCTTTTTTTTCTTCTTCTCCTCCTTAAAAACCTCCTTTTTAAGTAGGTTAACAAATTAGAGTAACTCATATACTATTTACAAATATAAATAAAAGGTAGCTTGTCACATTTTAAGGGTTGAATTAATGTTAATAGGTATTTCAATAATAATGAACCGTTGTCAAACACAACAATAAGAATTATTCCGAGCAAGAAGGTTATCTTATTACTTTTCAACATCACAACATTTATTATAACGTAAGCTTGTATTATTATACTATACTTGTATTATGGTGTACTGTAAAATGAAAACGTCCACTGCTTGGGAAAAACCTTTCCTTCTTATAAGAATATCGTTGGGGCTTGGTCTACCACCATAAGTAACGGACGGCTTAACATATTGTTTGATATACTGTGTAGAAAAACATGAGGAAAAAATACACTCAGACCAGCAATAACTATTTGTTCAGATTTCTGACTGAGCTGAAAATAAACCGTCCGTCTACGGTAAAGCAACAATACGTAGAACTACGCCAGATGAGAAGGATGGTCAGTGTGTTTTTATAGTTATTCTTTGTCAATTATAGAGGTATTATAGATTATATATCGTCCAATCTTCTAAGTCTAAATCCTCAATACTCGAATGGAACCAACATTCGACGACGACAGCAGACGACGCGTCAGCGCAGCGGTCATAGCACTGGCTGTTGCGCTGGCGGTCGCAGGTTCGATTCCCGCTCACGACAGACATTTGTATCGGCCATATAGATGTTTGTCGTGGTCTGAGCGTTGTGCTTGTGTATCCGGACCCCCGACACAGGAGAAAATCCTACTGGGGACCGTTGAGTGTGAAGTGTTTATTTATGTTTACTGTTTATTTATTCAAATTATGCTCAATGTAACGACGTGAAAAGTAAAACCGTTGGTAATATTGAGCGACAGTGACGAATACTTGGATAAATAAAGCGAGTCCTTTGAGAGGTCGATTAGGTAATTTTTGAACAAAGCGAGTTCTTTATAAGGTAAATTAGGTTAATTTGTGTTTCATTGTTTAAGGCAGTTTAATTTATAATGGTGAACAGTTTTTATGTAAACAGACGAATTCATTTCGTCATTTTTCTAATGAAAGTTATCAATACTAAAAGGTCCCAGTCGGGTTTCGTCTGTCGTAAAGTTTAAGTTTTTGTCTGATTATAAATTTATAAAGGTCATATATGATTATAAATATTAAGGTCACAAGTTAATCATACATTCATATACTTATTTAAGAAAATAAAAAAATTCAAAAACATCAATCCCTACTAATATTATAAATGTGAATGTAAGTTTTTTAGTTACGCTATCACGCGAAAACTACTTAACCGATCATCGTGAAACTTTGTACACATAGTCTTGGAGGTATTAGAAGTAACATAGGTTACTTTTTTATTAAAAAAATTCAATGCGAGCGAAGCCGCGGGTAAAAGCTAGTATTTATATAAGACTATGTCCCTATATATGTTTAAAAATCTGATTATAGGTATTTTAGATTTGATACTATGCCTATAATGTCCCACTGCTTGGCATAGGACTCTTTCCCCATATAGGAGATGGACCAGAGCTTAATCCAACACGCTGCTCCAATGCGGGTTGGTGGATATATTCCCTATTATGAGTAACGATTACTATCAGGTATTTATGATAACAACCGGGATCGACGGCTTAACGTGCTCTGCGAGGCACGGTGGTGAGACCAACAAGGACTAGAGCTGGTTAGACCGAAAATAAATCTTAATATATATAAATCTCGTGTCACAATGTTTGTCCTCAATGGACTCCTAAACCACTTAACCGATTATAATAAAATTCGCACACCATGTGCAGTTCGATCCAACTTGAAAGATAGGCTATATTTTATTTTGAGATATTAATTATTATATTTAAGAAAAAAATAAAGAAGGCGGTACAGAGTTCGCCAGGTCAGCTAGTATTTGTATAAATACAGATATTCACTCCGAGCGGGAATAAAACCCGCGACCGTCGGTGTTTAGGCGCCGTCTACACCAGAGTTGTCGTTGGATATATAATACGGATACTCGTATATAATAATCTAAATTTTTAAATTAAAATAACATCGATATTTTTAAAAGAACGAAAAAAGTCACAAGCATCTAGTGTATTTTTATAATATACCCATCCACATCACACTATGACCCATTGTTTGTTTATCTGATTCAACTATAATACGTCACTGAAACAAACTACAGCAAACAACTAATTCCAGTAATTTACGCATTCTATTTGTTACAAAGTTCCATTTCCGTTTGTCTTTGTTCTGTATTTCCATTTTGTTTGTCCTTCATTTTTGTAATTAAAGCGCTGTTTAAACATTTCGTGTTAAGTATGAAATGAATTAAATATAAAATCGGAAGGGAAATATTAGAATACCTTTACAAAATTAATAATCCAAACAAAAGAATTTACGAATGAGTATATTTGAAAATATATATTCACAAGTAAAAATAGCACTAAGGTTAACTTACCCCATACCTTTCAGAAATTTTCATTGTGACTGTTAATATTCGACCTCTACGCTACTTTCTACGTAAGCCGCCTTAGAAATTAATGCAATGGAAGTAGCATTAGCAATTGCTCTAATATATATATAATAATAAACCATAATAAACCATTGGACCATCCCCTTGTTACCTTGCAAATATAAATTATATGCAAGATATTAAATGAAAAATAATTTTGTAGTAATTGTCAATAATATACAATTTTGAAGAGAATATAGATAGTTTTTTTTTCATTGAATTAGTAGTTCCAAATCATTTGACAAAAATATCGTCGAGTAAAAGTTAGTCTTGTGATGTTGCTACCCTAAGGTTATTCTGTAAATAAGTACGAATAAATACAAGTAACAGTAACGATAAAGGTTTTAAGAGGTAAAGAAAAATAATTTATTTGTAAAATATTATAAATTAAAAAATAATAGATATTATGAGTTTTATTATTTCGTAGTTTGTTATGACAAGAAACACTTTTTTACTATACAACAAATAGTGCTTACGAAAAACAAAAAAAAATATATCAGATATAATACAATAATGATATCATTTTCAAGGCACACCTGTTCTGCTTGAACAATGTGGGCCCGAGAACAGCACTTATAACCCAAAAATGACTTCTTTTGTCGACAATAACAAAGCATGATTTATCATCGGACAGCTCCGTTCGTGACCTCTAATTCATATTATAATAGGCCGATACCGTTAAGGAAAATGTAGCGAATGCAACAAATGTATTTTCTTTTAGAAAAACTAGGCATCCCTCACGGCTTTATTACCTTTTTTTTCTGGTTACTTTCTTTGACAGTTATGTTTTCTTCGCTCGTTACATAAAACAAAAAAACACTAAGTAGTTTTATGCATTTTCCAGTAATACATGTTTTATAAGTCACGAAAGAGAGATACAATCAAAGAACAAAGAAACGAATATCGTAACCAACCACAAATATCGTATCGTGAGTAATACAAATACCTAATTTTGAATACGTAATCATTGGCGTTAACCCGGCAGGATGCGCAACGGGTAAAATTTACCACATAGTGCTTGAGCTTGTAAATATTTAGATTTTCTGCTTATTTTGCGCCGCGCCACTTTAAGTACCTTTCGTGAAACGTGGAGCGGTCCATCAGCTTCCCAACCGTTGTTCATGCGGTGCATCACTGATAGAATTTTTTGCCGTAAATGGGTATTTTTCACCTGATAGCGACTATTAGTATCTTGCTATTTTTAGTATTCTGCTTTTCGTCTTTGTTACTTATAACTAGAAAGAAAATAGTGGCAAAAACGTTTCTAAAATTGAAGGCGATAAAGAATATACATATTCGACATCATTATATTATTCTTATTATTTGTGTTTGCGTTACTCACACATTAGGGAGTTCTAAGCATTTTTTAATATAATATCAAAAATCCATTCCAGCGGGGATCGAACCTGCATCTCCGCATGACCGTGTCGGTGCTTTAGCCAATTAAGCTATGTAACGATGTACTCGCTAGGTCGAAATTTTTGATATGATGATTTTATATTCGGTTCTAAGCGACTGCGGCGCCGTCTATAGTGAGTCCTTTACACTCAACTGTTCAAAGTTTCATATTACAATGAATTTCTTGCCAGATGACATAACCATGCTATTTAATAAAAATAGAATAACATTTCTAGAGAGTTTCGTACAAGAAACTTTTGTTGCACTTATAGGTGTCGAACTTTCACTGGAAGCTTTGATTTATTCTCGATTTTTAAAAAGTCCACAGTCTATTCTGAGAAGCCAAAATCTTTGCTAACAATTACTACTTTGCCTCCATTTTCCATTCTTCTTAATAACTTCATCTTCAATTAAAAAGTTAGTTACGCTTTTAAGCTCCTTTTTATTTATAGGCGGCATTTTTAACGGTGAGTTTAATTTTGTATTTATATCTAATGAACACGACTGCCGAGCTGAGATAAAGATATGGAACAAACGAAACAAATGAGTGAATCTCCTTAGAACATAGTTGTAGGACGGGGAATACCCAATCCTTTAATTAGAATGTTTATCGAAAGCAAGGATTCTCGCGATCAAAAATAAGTCATTACATTTATGACTGTACTTAATGTAATTTTTACTAATTAAGCTTTTGACATCCCTCGAAGCTTAATCCACCACTCTGCTTCACTTCAGGTTGGTGGATATTTTCCCTAGTATGAATAACGATCGCTATCATGATACCAATATATTACATAAACTATTTGTAACCCGCGGTTTCACCTGCTTTCATTTCAGGAAATTCATGAAAAACATACTAAAATATAATAAAGCCTGTATAGCCTTCCTCGATAAACAGCTTTTCAAAACCAAAAATATTTTTTTAATTTGAACCAGAAATTCCTGAGATTAGCGCGTTCAAATAAATAATCATTTCAGCTTTATAATATTACTATAGTAGTTGGGTTGTCTAGAAGAAATGGCTAAATAGCCATAAGTCCGCCCATTGTACTTCACAGTCTGTAAATATATTTTTAAATGTGTTTATTGTTTAAAATGTAGTTGTGGTGTACAATAAAGTATAAATAAATAAATAATAAATAAATAAAAAAATTAATAAATAAATAAATAAATAAATAAATTACGCTATATTCAGAAGTACGTTAGAAAGGCTTAGTGAAATTATTACATCGCATTAACATTAAATTAACTCCACATTTTTCATTCTGCTAATTTTAAAACAATAGTGCAATGATTGTGAATGAACTTCACAATATAGATCTCAACAGCTATGGCATCTATGAACTAAACAGAATTTTACATACATACCTAAATAGAATAAAGAAAAAATGAGTCTAGAATGTCTTCAGAGCCTATTAACAATACTTTTAGCAATAACCATTGAGAGCAGATAGAAAGCCTCCGACTCCAAAGCAGTAAAATACAGCACCCCCATTAATATTATAAACGGAAAAACTTGAATGTCTGAATAAAAATATTATTCTATTACGAACACTTCCGCGAATTTGAATAAATTTCAGGTCTCCGTCCTTAATCAGTACGTACTCTTTCATCTTTGAAAAATTCTTAATTACTCAGAGAATTGTCAAGTAAAAATTTCTTAAGAAAATTTTGATAACACCGAAAGTTTTTTAACTGAGTTAAAGAAAGAGGAAGGTTCTCAATTTAACTATTTTTATGTGTGTAACCTCATAGCTTTCGACTGGGCTTACCGATTTTGAAGAATTTTATCGCGAAAGCTAATGCCCAATGGCTTAATCAAATGGTCCAATTTTGTTTAATCCACATGTCATTTACTATTTTACTTTTTGAGTTATCGCTAGTATTGCTGATCGATATAAATTAAAGTCGGTTATTTTGTGGTTTGCAAAAAAAAAAACAATATTATTTTATTACTAATTTTTAAATACTTTCTTTTCTACACTTATGTTATTAATAAAAAAAAAAATATTAATAAAACATTTTTCAACGTTCACGTAATTTTCACTTCTGCCTTATACTGGATAGTGAAAATTACAGAAGCAAATACCGCATCTCTCCAATTATCTCTTTAGTGCAAGTTATTGGGTTAAAAGAATATTAATGGTGAAATTCTTTTGGTGACTTGATAATGTAATGCGAAAATATGAAAAAAAGTAACAGACACTAACTAAACTAAATACATATTTAATCTTTCATTTGGTGATATTATTCCAATTCAATTAAATTCACAATTAAAATTAAACAAAGCAAAAATCAAGAGTATTGAATTTTTTTTTGCGTTACACATTAATATTTTGAGCTGGATGTAGACTTAGTAATATTACGCTAACTAACAAGTATAATGATTTAACCAGCTCTATACCGCGTATCGTTTAGGCAATACATAAAAGAATAACCGCTCTTAAGCTACGGTTGTTCGAACCAAATATCGTATCAGAACATGGATGAAAATAACATCAAGTTAAATTATTCCGAACGCACCCTCGTTATCATTATGCGAATGGCTATATTCCACGCAGCTTAGATTATCATCTAACCGTCGTTTACTTCAGATCTCAAACACTGGCTGTTTAATTATAATGAATATTTTAACTTGATATTATATTATATGTGTTTATATTTTTTGTTTATTGAAGATCTCGGGAAGTACCTCAACCTTACAGAAGATCACAAATAAGTAACACTGATTTCAAGAGGTGTTTTGTTCCTGTGATGAATAAGGTAGGAACTCCTTAGAAGGATCAGGGGTAGGGTGGGCAACGCGCTTTCCAGGCTTCTGGTGTGGCGGAGTATATATGCTACGGTAAACAATTAGGTACCACCACCACCAGGTGGGCCATGTACTTGTTTACCGACCTAATCGTATAAATAAATATTCTTAGGCTTGATAATTCTCACAATTACGAAAAATTGCCATTACTAACAATACTCAAGGCCATGAAGATTATTGAAACGTGAAATTTTGTTCTTTTTTGTGATGACTCTATTGTTCCATCTATGGAACACAGTATCCGTTTATCATCAGACTGACCAAACACCTGTTTCCCATACTATTTAATTAAAAAACACAGATGAACATGGAAGCTCCTTTTTGAAGTCACGTTAAAATATTCAAAACATAATCTCAACCTAAAATTAGTCCGAAAACTATGCAAAAAAAATTAACACAAAGCGACCGTTGTCTAACTTGTCACAACTTTATATCAGTGTGGGCCAATTTAGAAAAGTCAAGCTGCTCTCACGACCTCGTTGGCACGGGCGGTAGGAAACATGGTGTTTTTATATTCTGGCTGGGAATTATTACATTTATTAAAAATTGTACAATTGAATATGATTATAAAAAAATCAGCTTATTCTATTCATAGTACCTGGATGACCGAACTTAGCTCGGTATTTTTTAGTAAATCGGATAGTGGGTGTGCTGGAAGAAATCTCTCACAGGGATAATCACACCCATTATACGTGAGTCTCCATGACAAAATATTGTGTATAATCTTGTACGTATAAAAAATTGTTAAATAAATAATAAATCGTGTTTCTGGAAAACATATTTAAATACGAATTACATATTTATAAAATACTAGCTGACCCCACAAACACTGTTTTGCCATATACGTTATTAAACCCCTTTAATCCCCCCCCCCTCCTTATAACTTAGCTGTATAAAAAATATATGTTGGCTAATTTTCATCCCTACCCGATATGCACACAAAATTTCATAAAAATCGGTCCAGCCGTTTCGGAGGAGTATTGTAACTAACATTGTGACACGAGAATTTTATATATAAGATTTATCACTGAATTTTGTGTTCAATCACAATAAAATATAGCCTATGTCACTCCTGAATAGTGTGGCTTTTTGTCAGTGAAAGAATTTTCGTGATCGGATCAGTATTTGCGAAGATTACCCCCTACATACAAACAAAGTTCGAAACTTTACCTCTTTATAATATTAGTATAGATAAATAATATTTTTCGATTTTACCGACTATAATAAAAATAAATACTGCTTATTTAATTAAAAAATCACCTATGTAATTAGAAAAAAAAATAATCGACCACGGTTTAAATCCTCGTGTCTCCAAGACATGAGGATTTAAACCGTGGTCTTCTCAAACGTTTCCGACCGACCGATTTCCCACCTGAACTAATCAATAGAAAACCAAAGCAGTCTCAAGTGACTATGATGCAGTCAAAGAAAGTATGGTCAATTGTAATTTGTCTGTCCAGCCATTTTTCATCCCCAGTATTAGAATTTAAAATATTCAGATAGAACAGTTGTACAATTCCTCTTGATTAAATCATCTGATTTAGATGAAACAAAAATAGTAGGTAATCTTCCTTGAAATTCTTGAAAAATTGGTCTCTCCAGTAAGCCATACTAAAGATTACTAATTCAGATGCACCGTTTTTTTTAATTTAGAATTATGTGAGATACGAAATAAGGAGATATATAAATATAATTTCAAATTGTTGAAGATGAACTATTTGTAGTAGATTTAGTTACACGTCCACAAGATGAATGCTTTTCATTAACTTCTCACTTACTTAAAACTAGTTTTAAATGAGAAATTATCGTAACAAGAGCACTGTAACTATATACCTCTATATATTTACAAGTATTTTATTTAGAGCTTTACGGCTTACCTTTCTTTTAAAGACGAAGGCATTTTTGTACGTTCGTAACGTCCAACAAATCTTGAGAGTATTATAACTTTGAAAAAAGAATCTAAATTTGAGTATTTTACGATTTTGACCTACTATACCTCTTCTTTTTAAAAGGTGCGCAACATTACACTTACAAGAATCCTCAAATGTTGTTAAAATCCATGATCGATAGTCTAACTGAAGTATAGACTTCCATACACAGCACCACAATATGAATATAACTATGATAGGAAAACTTAAAAATTAATACAATTATAAACTGAATTTATAACATTTAATTATAATTACGAGGTCATTACACTAAATGTAAATCAACTGTGACCTCTGCAGTTTTAAAGGAAAAAATACGATAAAATTCTTGGAAATACTACCGTAATATTTTCTGACTTGACCTTACATCTTTCATTAAATTATTCAACTAAAATTTCATACGCTTAAGAATCTGTAAGTTCGAAGAAGTAATTGAATTACTTAAGCCTCTAATAGTCTTTAAAGGTTTTTTTCTAATAATGTGTAAATTGTATTAAATTATTGCATTCAGCCTGTAACATCCCACTGCTAGGCATAGGCCTCTTTCTTCACTTAGGAGAAGGATAGGAGCTTAATCCACCACGCTGCTCCACTGTGGGTTGGTGGATATGTTCCCTACTGGGTGGTGAATATGATCCACAAGAACATTCAAACCAAAAAAAAAAATCCCGATCGAACCCGCAAACAGACTACACTAGAGTGGTTGTTATTAAATTACTAATAAATAAAAAATAGTCACCGGCAATTTTTTAAATATCAATTTTCGTTTTGCCCATAGATAAAAACTATTCAAGAAAGGTATAAGATAGCTTCGACAAACCTAAGGAAGAATTTTGTACATACGTATGTATTATACTTCGTCCGCGTGGAATTTAACAAAAAAGTTATTGTTCAGATCGCAAAGCTATAAAATAAAAATATTTCTAAAATAATAGTAGCTTAAGTTCTCCTGTTTATTACATCAGCTATCTGCTTGTGAAAGTCCCATAAAAATCGGCCCAGTCGTTTTAGAGATTAGCCGGAACAAACAAACAGACAGACAGACAGACAGGCAAAAATTGTAAGAAATGTTATATTAGTATATGTAACGTGTATACATCGATAATGAATTAAATAAAAAGCGGTTATTTTAATATTACAAACAGACACTCCAATTTTATTTATTTGTAAATGAATGTTTTTTTTTAAATGAAAAAAAAATCCAGTCGAAAAGAGATTAATATAGGCCAAAATTCTTTGCTAGGTAATCTTTAGGTTAATATTAGTAGCTGTACTTTGGGAGCCGCAACGCCACAAATAACAAAATAATTAAACCATTTAACGCGTCTCCTTTGTTTCGGGGCCTGAAAGAAATTACTTTACTAAATAACAATTACGTTACTAAAACGTAATTGTTCTATAAATTGTACCACTCAGGTACAGAATTGAACTCTGCACATTAATATCTGTTCAACTTAGATTCGGGAGAGTTTCAACCGAATTTCAACACAAAATCGGAAACAATTTGCAAATAACAACAAACCTCATAATTTTGCTCCCCATTTTGCCTATTGTTACTCGCCGTTCATAGGAATTTGTATATTTATGTATAAAGATTGACTTGTAAATTTAGCAATTCGTGACTTTGTTGTTCGGGATATATATTGCGTTGTACAAAAAGGTCAAATTTCAGGAGTCGGGCTCAATTAATTGAGGTTAGGGCTTAATTTGTTTGTTGGAACAATTTCGGATACTGAATAATATTCTTAAGCTTTAATAAGAAGAATATAAATTGTAAGCTAATTAAGGTAGAGTCATGCATTCTTAATAAAAGTAACTTCTTAAAATATATTTTACTTTAGAGCCAATATACAACGCATTTATCAGTTAAAAATAAGCAAGAAATAAATAGATATTGTAGTACATACAGTCAATTTATAAAATTTTAACACATTTGAAGTATCATGAAGTGCATAATAAAGATTATTACTTTGGTTGGAGTTTGCTTCGTTAATGACAAAGATTCCATTCCACATTGGTGAACTTATTTTAATAATAATTTATTTCAGGTCTGGGTATTCATCTTTGTAAGCATCCCCACTACCCATCAGTGCACGTCAGTACTTTTCTCTAAGCTATTAATTATTATAAGCAACTGATGACAATAATTGCTTCAGGTAGAACAATTACCCGTCGATCAACATTGGTCCAGCACGGTGGATTACTTCTTTTTCATATAGAATAAGAAGCATTTACGTAGTTGTGAAAAACTTACAGGTTATTTCTGTTTAATGATGTCTAGTTCTTTTGCATAAGATGTTTGCTTTCATTACTACGAGTTTATAATTTTCTCAATATATACTTTTTTTGATTTTATAACATTGCTTCAGCCTGTAATATCCCACAACTGGGCCAAAAATGGTGCGAACTCATATGTGTTGCCTATAGTCACCACGCTGGGCAGGCGGTTTGGTGACCGCAGGGCTGGTTTTGTCACACCTAAGATTCTGCTGCCCGTCTTCCGCCTGTGTATTTCAAAGCCAGAAAGCAGTTGGATGGTTATCCCTATCGGTCGGCTTTTTAAGTTCCAAGGTGGTATGGAACAATGTTATAACCCTTAATCGCCTCTTACGACACCCACGGGAAGAGGGGGGGTGGCTATATTCTTTATGCCGTAGCCACACAGCCATAAAAAACAGCTATAAAACGCCAAACTATAATTTTAATGTTATTAGAGAAGTAGTTTCAAATGTCAACGGTTTTGAAACTACAAGGGACATCTAGTTTTGTACATTAATTAAGGAAACGTTTTTTTTTTTGGTGTATACAATGAACTTGTGATCAAAGTCAACCTAAAAATAAACCGAGCTTTTATTTCTTAAGTTAAAATATACACGATTGAGCATTTTAATAGTGATTTGCTATAATCGTGGTTATTCATACTGATTTTGTGTTTGTTGCTTTTCTAATAAATTAAAATAAAATGAAATATTTGCGATTAAATTTATTTTCAATATTAGAACACAACAAAATTTCTTTAATAATAACATTATAAGTCAATCGGAACGTGCTTCTCAGAGCTTTCTAGAGATCTGATGTAATTCCACAAACGAATCCATTAAAGCTACCGAGGCAGCCTCCCGTGACCGATTAAATCAGAAGGTCTACTATCTATACCGTTTAGGACTGTTTCTTTAAATATTAATTTTATTACGTCAAAATCAGAAAAATTAAATTCAATTTTCGACTTAACAAAGTTGATATTGATCTGTTAGATTATTTTTAGGTTATGGGTTTGTATTGTTAATAAAACTAGCTTTCATCTTTTAAGGGTTTCATAAAAACATCTTAGAGTAGGTACTCAAGTTGTCGACACAACTAAATCTTAATATATATAAATCTCGTGTCACAATGTTTGTCCTCAATGGACTCCTAAGCCACTTAACCGATTATAATAAAATTCGCACACCATGTGCAGTTCGATCCAACTTGAAAGATAGGCTTTATTTTATTTTGATATATTAATTATTATATTTAAGAAAAAAATGAAGAAGGCGGTACAAAGTTCGCCAGGTCAGCTAGTTAAATATAAGGATCCGTTTTTGTAATGTCAAAACGGGAGATTTCATAAAACTCGTTGCGTAAATTTTTCTTTGTATAGATAAAAAAAAAACTGGTTACAAAACACAAATTGATATTTTCATTTATATGAGTACTGTTTCAATTATCTATATATATATATATATATATATATATATACATAGATAATTGAAATAAAAAAAAAACTGCTACTGAATATACGAACAAATAATAAAAATATAAAACTGTTGGTTTTTAAAAGCGTAATAAACTAATGGTTTCAGTGAGCACTTAAGTAAATACGAGTATGTATCACGTATTTACTTTTGAGTAACATAATAATGTGAAAGCACGCACGTGTGATTGATAATAATTGACAATTATTGTTTCAGAATTCAATATCTAGTAATATTTAAATATCAAACTAACAATGACAATAATTTTGTTTGCAGGCAAACGAAGAAAAACCGACTTCAATTATATCGACAAGTAATACAACGTAGGTAGACGAAAAAATAGTCAAGTAAATACGCATTATCGAGAGTTTCCCTCGATTTCTCTAGGATCCCATCATTAGATCCTGGTTTCCTTATCATGGTACTAAGCTTGGGATATCTCCTTTCCAACAAAAAAGAATTATCAAAATCGGTTCATAAACGACGGAGCTATCCCCGAACATACATAATTATATATATACGGTCGAATTGAGTAACCTCCTCCCTTTTTTGAAGTCGGTTAAAAAATAGAATCAAATTCATGAAACTGACGAAAATCGTTTGATATGTTTTGATAATTAGTAACTGTGAGTCAGCAAGCTTTCTAAGATATCAGTTCAAGCACTAACTTAGTAACTAATAGCCTAATTAAAAAAATACAATTTAAAATTTTTACATAATTATTGTGTACAGTAAGCTTGGATGACACATGTAATCCACGCGACAAAATACGTTAGTATTTTTTGACATATTATTACTTTTTCTTTTTTTTTTTTTGTAATAAAATTAACATTTGAACCCTGTACTGAAAAAGAAATCTTAAACATAATTGTTAAACTGGACTCAAATTGTAGCGTTGGTTTGGATGGTATAAGTACTAAAGCTATTAAATCTATAAGAAATTTGATATGTAATAGACTAACTGAATGTTTCAACAGGCTAATATGTGACGGTATATTTCCAAATTCATTAAAAATTGCCAAAGTAACACCTATTTATAAATCGGGATCCAATACAGATCCAGGTAACTATAGACCCATATCGGTACTCCCAGTATTGTCAAAAATTTTTGAAAAAGTTTTACACACAAGGTTACAAAATTATTTACACTCAATTAAATTTATCTCTAATAGTCAGTACGGTTTTAGACCCAGAAGTAATACAACTACGGCTACCATTGACCTTGTCACCAAATTGAAACAAAATATTGACCGAAAGAACGTAGCTTTAGGTATTTTTATTGATCTCAAAAAGGCCTTTGATACAGTAAGCCATCAGCTACTTTTAAAAAAGCTAGAGTCCATAGGTATCACTGGTAAAGCACTAGATATATTTGAATCGTATCTCACAGGTAGAACACAAATAGTAAAGTCGGACAAAACCCAAAGTAACGCATTACCTGTCACCTGCGGAATACCGCAGGGTTCAATACTCGGGCCTCTCCTGTTTGTTACATATATAAATAATATTTTTCAGCTAGGCTTACATGCTCATATTACTTTGTACGCGGACGACACGTCTTTGTTTTATTTTGGAACTTCCATTCACGACTTAATATCTAAAGCCCAAGAGGATCTCAACACTTTATATAACTGGTTCCAATACAACTTATTAACAATTAACATATCGAAAACATGCTATGTCATCTTTAAAGCCAAAAATAGACTAATACCCACTTTTTCTCCTCTTACAATCAATAATGAACCCATTCAACAGAAAACTCACGAAAAGTATCTCGGTCTGCACATCGACAGTCAGTTGAATTGGAATACCCATTTAAGGCAAATTAAAACAAAATTAATATCACTGCGTGGCTCACTCCGTAATATTAAAAAATGCATCCCTCGTACCCTGAGATATACAATTTACAATGCTTTAGTTAAACCCCACCTGCTATATCTTATCGAGATATGGGGAACTGCAGCCAAAACTCAATTAAACAAATTACAACGCCAACAAAATAAAATAATAAAATTACTTTTTAATTACCACTTCCTAACGCCAACTACCAAAATATATGAAGAAACTAACTTAATGAACATTGAAAATTTATACAAATATAATATCTGCATTTTTATTCGAAAATATTTTAATAGGAATATCCACACTAATCTTTCGTTTACTAAACAAAACCAAGTTTCCGAGCGCAGCAGTCGGCGCGCTAGTTACCTCACCATACCAAAACATCGCACGTCATACGGCAAAACAATGATAACAGTCAACGGAGCGCGTCTGTATAACAGTATACCCTCACATATAAAAAATGTTGACTCATTTCTTGCATTTAAAAAACAATTGTCTGATTATTTATTAAACAAATACGAAATTTAATTATTATAAAATTGATCTGAATGTATGGGGTGGGACGAAATTCAACAAAATGGTATTTATTTTGTATAAATTTTTAAGTATACCTTCACAATAATAGTGCATGAATGGCAACGACGATGTATACGTAATTACTTAAGTTTATGTTATCACATAAGTGACAATCTGTCTTTGTTGATAATAAAGTTCTTTAAACCTAAACCTAACTTCAAAGTAAACTTTGAAGAGTAGTGGTTATTACTTACTAGAATGAAATTATTATAATACAATATTTTTATTATTTTTTTAGAATCATCAATCATCATCAATCATTACAGCCTATACAGTCCACTGCTGGACATAGGCCTCCACAAGTTTACGCCAAAAATAACGTGAACTCATGTGTTTTGCCCATAGTCACCACGCTGGGCAGGCGGGTTGGTGACCGCAGGACTGGCTTTGTCGCACCGAAGACGCTGCTGCCCGTCTTCGGCCTGTGCATTTCAAAGCCAGCAGTTGGATGGTTATCCCGTCATCGGTCGGCTTTTAAGTTCCAAGGTGGTAGCGGAACTGTGTTATCCCTTAGTCGCCTCTTACGACACCCACGGGAAGAGAGGGGCTGGCTTTATTCTTTAGTACCGTAGCCACACAGTTTTAAGAATAAAAGTGAATAATTGACAAATCACAAATATTCAGTCCTGGGTGTCTAAAGTCAATCATAAAAACGAAGTTTTGAAACCGAATCAAGGTTTGACAAGGAGATTCATCTTTTGTAAAAGCATAATCATAAATCTGAATATGATTCCGATTAGCAGGACATCCCTTGTGACGAGGTTGACGAAATATCTAATGTTGCATAGCGGCCTCAGCGACATCGTTTCGCTGGTATGAGAATACGGCCAAAATAATTTCTTTGAACAGTAAATTATGCTAAATCACTGTGCAGTATTTGTGCCTCCTGTCCTTAAATATACAGATAGACAAAAAATAATAATTAAAAAATGTGTGCACAGTGTATACAAACTATGATAGTGTTTGCATGGTGAGTTTTTGATTTCCTTGCTCTGCCGTGGATTTTTATCATTTTCTCAAAAGTGAGTTGAAAAAAACATTTACAAAGTATTCTAATAGTCAAGATAAAGACTTTCTGACCATTGCAGATACAAAAAATCGTACCATTACCTTGGCAACAATATCGAATAACGTTATACGTTGTTGTAATGGCTGTAAATAATGCGCATTAAAAGTACTCATAAGATGAACACCACGTGCAAGTTTATACATGCATAAAAAATATAATTTAGATGTTATTTCTCACTATCGGTCATTTTGGGATCTCAATTAGACTCAATATGTGATTTTTTGAAAATCAATTACATATTATATAATCCACGTGACCACTCGCGTATCTTTTTGGTACGTGACAATTGCAGGGTTAAAGCATACTAAACGAAAAAGCGATTAAAAAATCTTACATAGCTGACACGATCTATAAATATACTACTAGTACAGATATTTGGGTCAGAAAGCTTCTTAAAACATCATTTCATATAGTTTGAAATCCACATGAAAAATGGAAACGTCAAACTAGTACATTTACGCTAACAAATGCGGGTCACAAGTCCTCGATATAACGATCATACTCGCCGGCGACGTATTGGAGGACTCGACGTAAGACCGTCAATTTTACTCACTTCGGAAATTTATTTTTCGACCGAAATGTTTCATATGGAACTTAGCTAAGCAGCTTATCGGTTTATTGAGTGGAGATTGTCGAGAAAGTTGCGAGTTGATCAGACTTCGATTTTAGATATTATAGTGTTGATATTTTATAAGTACGTTGTTGATGAGTATCTTTATATGTTACTATATGACTCGTGTGGCTTTACCCGCGTTAACTTTAAAATACTTTTATATTTATATATAGTAATAATATAGTAATTTATTTATTTTTCTCATTTTAACTTTGGTCCTCAATTGTTTAATAAAAAAAAACGAGTTTGTTACTATTACACTATTTCTAAACAGTATCTCAAAATAAAACATTCAATACCTAATCGCCATTATGATAATCATATAGAACTTTAAAGTAGATTTCATGCACTGCATAAATAAATGGAAAAGATTTTAAGAAGCCTCTCTGCTTTCCTGAACCAATGAATTTACGTTTCAAGAACCAATCCCTAAGGAGGATTTAATGTAATTCACTTGAAGATAACTTGTACCCCGCGGTGCGGAAGCTACACGAGCGCCGAGATTGCTGCGTGAGCGCCGCCAGCGCTACCTACTGCGGGTACTCTGGTGCTCTACGCACACTGCTGCTCCACCGAGTCAATCTATTATTGTGCCGGAGGTACCCCCTACAGGATCACTAACTTAAATCTGTGGTTCAGTAAATTAATTTGTTTGATAGGAGCCGATAGAAAAGTTAAAGAAGCTTTTGTAAGAGTAAAATGTTTAATAATAATAATCACATTTATTTCAGGACTAGCCCATATAGTGTTAGTAACAATGTTTCTTATAACCTAGTGTTAGTACAGAAAATTTAAAATAACAACAAACGTTAATAAACGTTTTAAGACGTTATTATTTTGCTTAAAGGTATAAGCAACAAAAACGGTAATCCAATTTAACAGATACTGCATGACGTTGATATAAATGAAAATCTAATAGAAATATTACCTCGTATTACTCGATAACCATTATATACTCTGTCACGTTATGATGTGTTGTGAAATATACTTTTTGTTTTTGTCATTAATATCGCTCATGAACAGACACGGTTTCAAGTTTATTATAAGTAGATAAATAAGATCGTATGTTACGGTGTGTAATAAATAACTTTATATGGAGGAGCTATCAAGTTGTCGTTGTAAAGAGTGAACCGCTGTTAAATCAGCAGAAAACTCAGCGAAAGTTCTGAAAACGGCAAAGTTAACTGCAATGCAAGGTAATTGTCATAGTTGTTAGGCAGTAAAGGATATTGATTAGATCCAACCTATCGCAGTTCTCTTTAAAATTAAAGATTTGTAAGTTATGTATTTATTTAATAAATGTATAACGTCATCTTTTCCTATATTGAATAAATACGGTTATAATAAAATAAATTATTTATGTTTATGACACCTCAAATTCGGCCTAAGAGGGTTATAAACGGAAGATCATAAATTGTAACTTCTATGACTACCATAAAATTTAGGTTTTACTGTAAATTGTTTATGACACAATTCAGTAATAACTACATCGTGAGATACTCTGTATTTTATGTCTTTTTAATCTAGCCCTTGGTTCCGCTAATATTAGCCTTAAGCCTTTAAGTATTAATAGTCTCTTCGACTAATTTCGTAAGCTGTACTGTCAATTGCATGATATTTGAAGCAGCTTTAACCTAATATCATCGCATGATGTGAAATCTACGTTTTGATAATTAAAATTTGACATTTATTCCTTATTGTACCAATTAAATGTATGTATACATTCACACAAAAAGTAGGTTTAGTTCTAAAAATATATCGAACCTTTCGACCTTTCGAAAATTCTAAGGCAAAATACTTTTAATAATCAACTTATTTACGTTTCAATCATGGCTATAAAATATCTGTAAAAGGTACAAGTGTCCGAAAATCTGCTTTTTTTGTCACAGAATATGCTTTGGAAAATAAAGTATCAAATCATTTTGCGGTTGGTAACTGGTCTTTTTAGTTTTTAATAAGCCTTTGAGTCGCTCAAGTATTCTCGTGATTTAGAGCACAGGTAACTGCACTTTTCCCTGCGGATGCTACGCTACTGGCTCGTTAGTTTTAATTTGTCATGCACCTTTGGCTATCATTAATTGGTCCTCATATTTAACGTCATCACTTGGTATAATTTGAAGAGTGTTCCATTTATCGCTTAATAAGATAGGTGTCACACTATTACTTAAATCTTAATAAAATTTAAAACAATATGAATAAAAAAACATAAATTGATTTCTAAGTTATTATTCGTACATTTTGTACAAATTGTCACGAAAAACTACACCTATTCTACGGGATTTACAAATTAAAGTACCTGGGTGACCGATATATATATATATATATATATATATATGTGTGTGTGTGTGTGTGTGTCTGTGTGTGTGTATGTGTGTATACAAGAATTGCTCGTTTAATAGTATTAGATACGCCGTTGCAAAGTCAGGTCTTTTAATTGAGACTATATAACTGATTGGCTAAACAATTTTGTAAGGAGACCCATATATCAAATCCTTAGAACCAAACGATAGCGCGATTTTAATGCGTACAACGTCGAGTAGCAATATTACGTTGAATAGTTTCAATATTATCATCATTATCATCATCATTACAGCCTATACAGTCTACTGCTGGACATAGACCTCCACAAGTTTACGGCAAAAATAACATGAACTCATGTGTTTTGCCCATAGTCACCACGCTGGGCAGGCGGGTTGGTGACCGCAAGACTGGCTTTGTCGCACCGAACACGCTGCTGCCCGTCTTCGACCTGTGATTTCAAAGCCAGCAGTTGGATGGTTATCCCACCACCGATCGGCTTTTTAAGTTCCAAGGTGGTAGCGGAACTGTGTTATCCCTTAGTCGCCTCTTACGACACCCACGGGAAGAGAGGGGGTGGCTATATTCTTTAGTACCATAGCCACACAGTAGGTACAGTTTCAATATTATGAATTATATAAAATAAGAAAATATGCTACATTTTATTACAATACTAAACACATTTTAAATAACGTTTTACTGATTTTAATAATTCTTTCAAAACTATATATCTGCATCAATTTGAAGCTTTTAGTTTTTTATACTTCTTTGATATACAGTAGTTAAAAAGCAGTTTAATATATGAAGTAAATTATATGAAAGCAATTAACTAGGCAAGCAAGTTATTTTTATTAAATATTCGGTATCACTGATCGATTCTCAAGCAAAGATACTCAAGGTAGAATTTTGAATTCCGGGCATTGAACAAATATTTTGATTTAAAGGTGCGAACACGCTTTACTTTAAGAAATGCGTTACTACAACGGTAGTCACGAATTTCTTCTCACGGGATATTGGTTATTATTGGAATATATATTTGTTTCTGGTCTGAGTGTATCTTGTTACGGGTTCTTCCGCTGTAAGTTGTAATCACGTTTCCTATGTATCTTATCTATCATAGACACCTTATTGCGATCGTTATTCAGAATCGATTGAGTTCCGATTCTTCTCCTATTTGGAAAAAAGGAAAAAAGGCCATTGCCAAGCAATGAGACGTTTAAAGGCTGTTTTAGTTCAGCTTTTAAGTATAGTCATATTTAGAAGTTGATAACGTACGCGTAGGACGAAGATTGTACGGCTACGGCTCTGGTCAAAATCACTGACGATATTCGATTAGCTATGGACGGGCAGAATCTCACGGTGTTGACCCTGCTAGACTTTAGCAATGCGTTTAATACTGTCGATTTTGATATCCTACTGGCTATCTTGTGTTCTCTTGGCATATCTCCATCGGCAATTGACTGGTTTCATAGTTACTTGTGCGGACGACGGCAGCGTCTGCGTGTCGAAAATTCATTTTCAGACTGGTTAGACGTAATTGCCGGCGTTCCACAAGGTGGCGTGTTGTCTCCTCTTCTTTTTTCGATCTTCATAAACTCTCTCGGTCCTCATATATCTTCTCCCTATCACCTGTATGCAGACGATCTCCAAATTTACTCTCATGCAAAATTAGTGGACTTACCGACCTCTATAATTGAGTTGAATAAGGACTTGGACAACATTCATAGTTGGAGTAAATCATACGGCCTAAACGTCAATCCTTCTAAGTGTCAAGTCATTATCATCGGTAGTTCAAAACTAGTGTCTCGAATTGACTGGTCACTTATACCACCCGTCATTTTTAATAACACCGTTATTAATTACAGCGATAAAGTAAAAAATCTCGGTATAATTTTTGACAGTCACCTCTCGTGGACACATCAACTGAGTGAGTTAAGTCGCAAATTATTCGCAGCTATCGGATCCCTCCGCCGGCTTCAATATTTTCTTCCTATCCCTACCAAAATTGCGTTAGCACAGTCACTCCTACTACCGATTCTTGACTATGCTGATATTTGTTACCTAGATCTTAAAGAGGAGCAGTTAAATAAGCTTGAGCGCCTCCAGAATCTCTGCATACGGTTCATATTTGGTCTTCGCAAATATGACCATGTCTCCGATTTTCGCAATCAACTCAAGTGGCTCCCTATCCGCTTTCGCAGGAATACTCACATCCTTTCTTTACTATATTGTGTACTTTTCCATCCAGATACACCGCTTTATCTAAAAAATCGCTTTGAGTTTCTCTGTGACACTCATGAACGTTCCCTCAGGTCATCTTCAACCTTAACACTCAAAACTCCTTCTCATACTACTTCCTTTTACTCAAACTCCTTTTCTGTTAAAGCTGTACAACTTTGGAACTCTCTTCCTCTCTCTATAAGAAAAGCTCAATCTCTTGCCTGTTTTAAAAAATATCTAAAGGCGCATTTTTTGTCACTAAATACTTCATAATTATCATTATCAGCTCCATAAATATATATATTATGTAGTATTTGTTTATGTAGTATATATGTATATATTTATTTGTATATATGTATGTGTATGTATATTGTGTGTATATGTATGTGTATATGTATATTTACTTCTGTTAATATCATACTGCTTGTTAACTATATGCCAATTCTTTATCAACTGTTTGTACACTTCCCTCCCGCTTCTCTTTTTCTTCGCTATGTCCTATGCCCAAAGGTTGTCTGGAAGAAATCGCTCTTAGCGATAAGACCGCCTTTGTACATCTTTCTTTTCATGTATCACTTTTTTTGTAATGTTTCTTTGTGGTGTACAATAAAGAGTATTTATTATTATTATTATTATTATTATTGTATGTAGAAAAAAGAAAAGTTTACCTACTTTAGTACAAAAACATTTTAATCAAAATAATAGGATACCTAACATTCCATTATCTAATTACATATAAATGAAATTTATGTCTAGATTTTAACCGCTTAAACGCCTAAATTTTAGATGAAATTAAAATATATAAAAAAAAAAACTTCGCAAAAAGAGAAAATAACGATAAAATTTACGATCGCAGAATGTTACGGCTAAAGGAAATAAGAAATTTGTAAGACCGCGTATAAATAATGTAAAGAATTCAGCTCATTCTTGTATTTGCGGCATGATTTTTTTTCCTCTAATACCTTTTTACTTTAAGAAAAAAACATTTACGTTTCTCTTATTATTTATAAGCGATTTATCGTTTCGAATGTTCTACCTGTTTTGTTATTGACCTCGTTTTATTTTTCTTTTAATTTATTTGTGAGAAATAGAAGGCGTAAGTAACATTCTTGATTTAACATTCTCAGTATACGATTACCTGTGTTATTTATATTGACAAGATCTAATAGATATTGCTCTTAATAAATACTATTCAGTAAAGAAGAATTAATTTGTTTTTTATTTTCTACATTGTTCAGCGTAATTTAAAGGGTTTTTAGGATCTAAGGTAAAGCTATTTCTCTGTGTAAATTACACAAGTTGACTTTAAGGTCGACCCACGTGTCACGCCAACGACAAAATGTGCTTTTATTATTCATCTAGCTTATTATTGGTTCCCTTTGGGCCTCCCGACACAAGTAGTCACCAAAGCAGCCGTGCCCGGTGAAATCCTGTATCAGACGGAAGGTGAAGGGGCTTGCGCTTTTAACGAAAATATATAAAAAAAATAGTTGCATTTCACTTCTTTTGACACGGAGACAACGAGATAAGACAAACGTAGTATTTTACTGCAACTACTAGTACGTTGCGTATACCAATGTCTAGTTTCCAGTATTTAGTTACAGGTAGTAGTCACTGGTATTCTTTATTCAGAAATGCTGTGAAATTTAGTATTGCCATGTAGGTATCTAATAACTATTAAGATAGTGATTGAGACTCAAGCATTCCGTTAGATCAGAGCCAAACCGTATTTAAATTGTGACCTGTTACAAATCCCCAATGTATTTCTGTAAGTTGCACCTTTAGTATTATATATTTTAGTACATAATTATATCAAAGTAATAATTATAAATAATTACTTTAATATTTTTAAGATTTATCAGCAAAAATGGCCAAAACTCTTGTCATTATAACCAAAAAGTCCTCAAAGTCGTTCCATCAATTATAGATGCCCTGAGTTTGTCAAACTTTATCCATTACGAACACTGCTTCAGACCTTGTGATCATTATTCGACAACCAATATAATTAGACATCCTCCACTTTTCCACGATTAAACTTTGTAGTGGAAACTTTGAATTTCTTGAGACCAATTAAGTCTGGTGCTTGCCTTCTAAATCTATTAAGCATTTGTTTTGAATGACTTTTTTTCTCGTTCACGAAAATATTAAAGTATTTTTCTTTGTTATTATTTTTTAATTAGATTGTATATCATAAATTACCGCTGTTTACACTAACCTTTCTTTTCTTTATTCAAAAACTTTTCGCAATAATTTTTATAACTTTCCAATTCAATGAAAATAACTCCCAATTTTATCTACTTTTTTTTTAATTTGATGAAAAGTGCACGTTATTATCATAAGTATAATCATCGATCTTACTATAATTTATAAATATAACAGCGCTTATGTTTCCACCTGACATCGTAAAATGATGAAATTACATAAAAAAAATTAAAAAAATTGTTTTGACACAGCATATAACAACTTATTTCATTCATGTTTGTATTCTGAAAGTAATTTTAACGATGATAAGACAAATGGGAGTTCTAAATTAGATCGTGTCTTTGGCAAAAAAAAAAAAAACTTTATGACGCAGAGAGTTTACTTTGCTTAATTTATTCCACGGGGACCTCGAAGATTCAGGTTCAGGAGCAAATTTGAATTTTTGATATATTTTATGAAAATAAAAACAAATTCAGATATTGAAAAAGTGTGACAACGAGTTTAATTTATGTAATTTTATTCTTATACAAAACTTTTAAACATTACAACAAAAATAATTATTTGTAAATTCGCATACACCATTCTATACACTATTCATCTTCTATATATAGTTTAACTGAGGTAGGCCACAGAAAGGAAATCTGCTCAAAATCTGCCCGACTAGGGAAGTAACTTACAGAAGAGCAAACCCAAATAACACTGCTTTTAAGTAGTGTTGTGTTTCTGGTGGTGAGTAAGGGATTGGGAGTAGGATCGGCAACACGTTTGCGATGATCTGGTGTTGCAGGCGTATATAAGCAACGGTAATCGCTTACCATCAGGGTGCTGTACGCTTATTTGGCGACCTAGTCGTACAAATAAAAAAAGTACTTAATTCATTCAAATGTAGATTTTCTGTCAAATCTTCTTTATATACTTCTCAAAGTTATTTATTATTGAATGCAATTAATTGAATACATATAATTTTTGTTATAGATTATATTGATCAAAAACTGTCCTTAAGAATGAAGTAATAAACTAGACATATACGCTGGCTTATAAATAATTTAGCATGACCTCCACAAAGTATTGTATCACCGCCTTCGTAAATAATAAATTAAGGATACAAGAAATCTGAACCTGAAATATAAGGCTATTGAAATCCTACTATTGTATCCCTAATTTATGGCCATTTAACCTGGATCTTACTGGATATATGTATTTATATGTATGTATAAGTGTCTGTGTGTATACACGTATGTATGTATATGTTCAATTATTTTAATATTTATTATAAATTTATTGTAACTAGTATACCTGGTACGAATAGTGTTCACAGCCAGTCACGCAAAATAAGCGCATAAAGACGTCGAGTTGCGGAAAACAGCCCGTGCCCAACAACAACAACAACAACAACTTGTACAACTATGCTGACGCTAGACCATTTCCTTTGCCTTAAGGTTGCCTGGAAGAGATCGCTTTTTAGCGATAAGGCCGCCCTTTGTACCTCATTAGGTACAATACAATATGAGAATATGACAATACAATATATAATTATATATTGTTAAAATCTTTCCGTCTTTGCTATGTATTATTTCTGTTTTTGGCGTACAATAAAGTGTATTATTGTTATTATTTGTTACTTGAAATTAAAAAAAAATCAATCCCTGTAAAGTATACATATTTTACAACGTAAAAAGGGGAATCTGAAATTGTGTAATACATATACCTTCATTTCTATTAAAAGACGAACATCTTTGACTAAAGATATAAAGTTGATAATAATGATATTTAAGAATATTGTATGAAATTATAAAAAAAAAATATTTGAACTACTTGGATATTTAGTTTTGTACCAGTTAAGAATTAATCTAATAGTAATATAATATTACTATTAGGTTAATGTGTAATAAAATCCCACAAACATTTTTGGAATTGTCTCAACATAAATTTAAAGTTTTTATAAAAAAAAATAGATAAAGCTTATTACTTGGTGCAGGATTACATAGTTGATAAAGATGTGTGGACTTAGTGGCGCTGTATTTTATGCAACATGTTACTAATTTTGTACTAAAACACAGTTTATATATTATTTTTCAAAAGAGTAACTGAGGAGTTTCTTGCCGATTCTTCTCTGCAGAATCTACATTCCGAATCAGTGGTAGCTTTACTTCTACAAATATAATAATTTATTTTTAAAGTTTTAATTTGTAAAATGACGATTCGAAAGTGCTCTTGGAGCCTATTTGAATAAAGCTGTTTTTGATTTTGATTTTGATTAAGTACCTGGGTGACCGAGCTTAGCTCAGTATTTTTAGTAAATCGTGTTTTTTGAAAATCATATTTAAATACGAATTACATATTGGTAAAATATGAATAATATTTTTCGATTTTACCGACGTAATAATAAAAAATATAAACTGGTTATTTTAATAAAAAATCATGAGTGCAATTAGAAAAAAAAGGAAAAAATAATCGATCTGGAAAATGGGATTTGAACCGTGGTCTTTCCTAGGTCGATCTCGACCAGCCGATTTCCCATCTGTGCTATGACAACTTTATCGACAGTTGCGAAATTTACCTTCGCATTCTAATGATATTGTAGCTATTTTTTCATTACTTAAAACAAGAATAAAACGACACTGACGACTGACATTTTCTAAAAATTAATCCTGTAAGAGCGATCGTACGCGTTTCTTTTATGCGCGGGCAGTAATGAATAAATCAAAACTACTGGATCGATTTTAATAATTTTTTCAGTGAATGACATAGGCTATATATTTTATACCCGCGCGAAACCTGAGCGGGCCGCTAGTATATATATATATATATATATATATATATATATATATATATATATATATATATATATATACAAGAATTGCTCATTTAATAGTATTAGATAAGAGAGAAGAGGCACTATGATTATTCTGCAACTCGTCTCAAAGATCCCAAATCAAAAGAGATTTCTTTTTACGATACTGTCGTTTACTGGGAAACGTGGGATTAAATATAATACTAAAGTGTATTAAAAATTAACAATTATCTCAAACTTAAAATCTTGAAAAACGTAATTGTTTGTTCACATGTTATATTATGATATTGTTATTTAATGGTTTTAGTCAACCTGTGCAATATAAACATACAAATACTAGACTAGATCGTTGGCGAAGTGACTAGCTCTTTGGTGCAGTTTACAACCACTCAGGATACCCCTCTCTTCCCTTCTCGATTCCTGTTCTGGGTGTGGGTGTAATATAACTATTTGTTTATTGTCTTTTTTATGTGTATAATTATTAAATTAAATGTACCTATTACAGTCCTTTATTACCTCGGAGCATTGAGTCGCCTACCTTAGTAACAGACGGTTCAGTTGGATTCGATATTCGATTCAATCTGTGACATCCTACTGCTAGACAGACTCTCTTTCTCCATATAGGTAAAGGAACAAATGACCATGTATTAATTATATTTTTATCTTAAAGATATATATTTTTTTATTTTATCGTCATTTTATAGTAAATACTTTTTTTTTAATGTCACTAGGTCGGGAAACAAGAGTACGGCTCATCTGATGGTAAGCGACTACCGCAGCCTATAGACACCTGCAACACCAGAAGCATCGCAAGCGCGTTGTCGACCCAATCCCCAATCCCCCCAGGAGCTCTGGTCACCTTACTCACCAACAGGAACACAATACTGCTTGAAAACAGTATTATTTTGCTGTGATCTTCTGTAAGGTCGAGGTACTACCCCAGTCGGGCTGCTCCATATTTTGAGCAGAAAATTCCTGCTGTGCCCTACCTCAGTTAGAATACTTACATCATTCGTTTAATAAATATACATAAAGTGAATTACTATTTACATACTATTACTATTGATTAAAGGTGCTATAACCTAGACCAAAGTAAATAAAGTATAACCTTCGTATGTTTGTTTTTTTTCCATTGTTATCCAAAAATTCTCTTACAATTTCTCAATAATCCTTGTCAAGGCTTTCTGATAAATGGCAAATCCATTACTATATTAAGACCGATACATATTAATGTTAATCCATCATAATAACATCGGCCTTAAAGGAATTGTACCGGAAAATGTGAAAAAAATAAGGTTATAGTATCAATTGAAAATTACTGATCCACTTCAATCTTTCCAATGTAATTGGAATATTTTAGATATTTTTTTGGAATATTTTAGATTATTATTATTTTTTTTTTTTTTTTTTTTTTTTGTATTCTGTGAATTACAATATGAAAGTTTACTTACTAGGGTTTTGGGAAAACTGTCAGTTTATTTGATAGTGTTCTTATTTTATTCTGCGATTCTTCGATTTTTAATTCAAAATTGGAACATTTTATTTTCCTAAATTAATTTTTTATATAATGTATAAGTTGGAATACTTTCAAAAGGCTCAGAAATAATGGTCTAATGTACCATGTAATACGAAGATACTGGATAACAAGACCTATTGCGAGGGCAAACATACATTTATAAAAAAATAATTTTTAATTTATTAAATATATACATATAGATATACAGCTTTTATCGCAGCTTTGCCCGCAACGGTCTGGATTTTAAAAACCAAAGAGTATCTAGACAAAATAAACCATATGAATTTCAGAGTTTCAGTTTAAAAATAATTACCAAAATTATTTGCCAAATATTCTCATTAAGTTTTATTTACTTTAAGAAATATTATTTAATCACAAACCCACTTACACTATTATGATGTTCAAATTGTAGTACATTAAATCATCAATTACATTAAAAAAATATATATAGTTGATGAAAAATAGATGTTGTTCGATTCTCAGACCCACCCAATATGCACACAAAATTTCATGAGATTCGGTCAAGCCATCTCGGAGGAGTTTAACTACAAACACCGCGACACGAGAATTTTATATATTAGACAAGACTTATGTTCTCGTGATACATAGTTATAAAAATTTAATTGCAAAATTATGTATGTATGTAAGAATGTATCTTTAAACAAAAGTTAATTTAAACAGCTGAATTCGACTATATGTGTTCTAAATCTTGTGTAAACAGATATGGTTTCCTATAATTTTTTCGGCATGTTACTTTTCTCATAATGAAAGGATTGAGAGATCCGACCCTACCCTTATATTGAAAAGTAATTATTTCACCGCAGTGATTTTGTTTTTTGTTTTAACAATTGTCTGCCGTAGTGAAAACATAATCAACGCTACAAGTGAGGCTATTTCCTTATCACATTAGTTTGCTAAGACAGTGTACAACAGTATTAAAAATTCAACTGACATTAGTGTTATATTTGAAAGAGCCAGTAAAGGAAAAGTTTTAAGTGTATAGTGGACCGAATTTTTACGTATTACGATTTAGGAACAAAATTTATAGGTGTTATAAATTGTCCCTAAGCCAAATTCTGAGATTAAGACCCGCGTCGTTCTTTCATCGCGCTTCTATTTGTAGAAATGATATAAACATGTTTGACCAAAAAATTTGGGAGATTAAACAAGTGCAAAAAATTCATGCAAAAAAAAAACAACTTTATTTACATGGACCAGAAATACAACGTAGGTAGACGAAAAAACAGTCAAGACAATGCGCATTAATAACTTAAAAAAGAACATATATATTATATAAGAAATTTAAATAAGATACGAAAAATATCATAACTGAGGTAGGGCACAGCAGGAATTTCCTGCTCAAAATATGGAGCAGCCCGACTGGGGTAGTACCTCGACCTTACAGAAGATCACAGCAAAATTAGCCAAAAGCAGTATTGTGTTCCTGTTGGTGAGTAAGGTGACCAGAGCTCCTGGGGGATTTGGGGATTAGGTCGGCAACGCGCTTGTAATGATTCCGGTATTGCAGGCGTCGTAATCGCTTACCATCAGGTGAGCCGTACGCTTGTTTGCCAACCTAGTGATATAAAAAAAAAAATCATATTTCAATTTAACAAAAAAAGAATGGTTACAAAATAGTAATTTAATAATGACAGTCCACAAAATACTCCCGCGTGTATTATCAGCATTTTTACTTTAGTTTCCTTGTAAACGTAGTCACGTTTTAGAACAAAAAGAAGCACAAATGAATAGAAAGTTTCCAAAGAAAGCCTTTAGAAGTAACGTATTGATGGAATATTTATTAGATTCTGGTCAATGACCTGTATTTTTTTTTTACTAACTACGATAATGTTATCTAACCAAAATTTTCTTTCATTTAATAAACGTTCTTGCCATTTTCTATTGCAGGAAGCATATAAATATATATAACCCTGATCGGATTACATTTTGTAATTTATAAATAATTTATTCAAATAATTTCAAAGTACCTTTGAATTTTTGACCTCGGGTCGACCCGTATTGGTATGTGGTCCGGAAATATATTTGTAAAAATACTTAGAAAACGATAAACTCATATAAAGTCTATTCATGTGCGGAAATCGATTCCTCTTCCTGCCTCAAATATACTTTTTAATACAAGCCTTAAATTTATTAAGCGGCTACAGTACATATTTTGGAAACATTTCAGAGAACACTCATTGAGTGCCTTCATATTTTTACATTCCATTCAATATAGAATTTATAACCCCTCTTTTTAAAACGTTTGCAGTTATAAAAGGTAATTACAGTTGTTACACTCAAAGTCTACTCAAATACGTTCAACTCACATGTTTCTAGGACTTTGCTATTCATGTATTTTATTTATAGTAATTTCTAACTAATGTAGCATTTTTTTTTTTACTTTCGTATTAATTTAATTTCATACCTTCCAAGTAACCACATAACAACGTTCATAGTAATAACAATAATACCTAGTACGTAATTTACATATAATCAATAAATAATAATAATAATATCAATATTTATGTTTATTTATTTATTTATTTATTTTTTTATTAACATTGGTACAGTCACAGTCACTTCCCGGATATAAGTTTTTAAACATTGCATTCCAATCGTTCCCATACAGATACATTTTTGACTTCATGTATTATCGCCAATAGATGGCGTTATTTGATTCGTTTATTTACCATTATTTTGATATGGTTTTAATCCCTTTCAGACTAGTAAGCCTTTTTTGTGCCTATTTAGACAGTTGATCTGACAGTTTATTTTCAAACAGGCTTCTAATTCTATAGAAGGTTATTGAATGTAAAGCGTTAAAAAGTTTTATATAATTACTAGCTGACCCCGCAAACGTTGTTTTGCCATATATGTTAGTAACTTCCTCAAACCCGTTATAACTTAGGGGGATGAAAAATAGATGTTGGCCGATTCTCAGACCTACCCGATGTGCCCACAAAATTTTATTAAAATCGGTCGAGCCGTTTCGGAGGAGTTCAATGTTTAACACCATGACACGAGAATTGTATATATTAGAAGATATTCTAATATAAACTTATTTAGTATATTAATTTAGGTTAGAGCGTCAAATTTTTCCTTAGAGTAGCATAGATTGTGGCCACGGGCCGACCTTGCGTTTAAAAATCGTCATTGTACAAAAGAAAATATATTTTCCTTATCAACAAAATTCATTTGTTAGCGTGATCAGGAATGACGCGAGTAATAAGCCCGTCTTATCTAAAAGGTTAAAGTGATTGAGACACGATTCTTCAATCAAAAGGGAATCACATTGATGAAACCATTTTTAAACGAAATCAATAATTGAGAAAAAATATTCTTTCCCTTTCAAGTTCACTTAACATCAACAAATAAATATCAGAATTTGAGAATTTTTAGTTGCGGGAGCCATCTGTTTCATCATCAATTTGTTCTGATTTCAAATAACTATCATTTTATGTTAAAGTTAAGCCTTTTTACGATATATGGTTCAAAACCTTTGCTTATTTTGATAGTAAATAAAACATACAATTTTAAAGTAGAAAATAATGCTATTTAATCCACCGTGCCTTACCACTAAGTATTAAATGATGTATGTTGAGTGATTTACAAGCCTCGTTAATATTTTCGTAGCCTTTTATAACCTTTTAAAATAAAAGCTTTTTAAAATTGAAAAGGTTTTTGGCCACTCTATTATTTCAATTTGAGTTCAGTTACATGAAAACTTTTTACTGAATTAATTATTATTAAAGTCAACGTGAAGATTAAACTTTAAGTTTGTAAATAGACGAGACAGTACTACTTCAATACGTCACCAATTAAACTAGTAAAAATTGTTTTGGCTCTTGTGTCTGTGTACTATCTAACTCTTCAAACACCAATTTGACTCAAAGCGTTATTCGGAGACAAAACAACTAGTATAGAGTTACTTTCATGAACATACAAAGGTCCCTTACCGAACGAAATACAAAATCAAAGACGATATTTTGATTTCACGTCTTGGCTGTTATAAATTTTTAATCTATAATATAAAAATGAGTCGCTGAATGTGTTGCTAAGCGCAAAACTCGAGAATGGTTGGACCGATTTCGCTAATTCTTTTTTTAAAATATTCCTTGAAGTACGAGGATGGTTCTTACGGAGAGAGAAATTCTAAAAAAAAAAATTAAAATTTCCTGAAAAAGTCTAAAAACAACACTTTTCTATACTCCCATACAAAAGATTTGTGATAATACTTAAAAGTCAATTTGAACTTTAATACCATACGATAAAGTTTGTGTTAGGCGATACGAAGTTCGCCGGGTCAGCTAGTTTACGAATAAATATATTTGATAAAAAAAATTAATTCATTACTATACACATTGTTTTAATAAACTAAAAATAGCCCAAAAAACCTCAAAAATAAAGCTTTCTTCATATAAATAAAGTATGTCTTGAACCTAAATTATTACTTTGAGATTTCTGAGAAGAGCGTCTGTGATAAGCAGGTGCTTAATAATCACGAAGAAATCTTACGATAGTTTTGGAAATTAAGACAATATTATTTCTGTTAATTAATTAATTTATAATTACCTATAAGTGTCAATTTGGTACAGTAAAACAAAACAGTAGTTGATAACGATTGGTAAAGTTAAAATAGGTCTTAAATGATGGGGCGAGTAGTCCAATAGCAAGCCAGCAGTGCTAGTATTGGGAAGACTCTGGTTAAAGTTTTATATTTATTTGTGGGTGGCTTTATTGTTTAAAAATTAATATTGGCCTTAATAACACATAAAATATATTCTCGTTAAAAGTTATTGACCGTGTAAATCCACCAATTTGCAGTGATATGGCATAACTTAGGCTTCAATTCGTCATTTAGTCTAGAAATAGACTTTTCTTAACTGTGGGACTTGCAGGCTTTTAGAGTAAAGTACCGATACTCACATAAATGTTAAAATATCAGACGTTTTTAAACTCAGAATCAATTTTCACGTTCTAAAAAGAAACTAAAATAGCATTGTACATTCTAGCTTTAAATGTGGCGAAATAAAAATATTTCACTTTAATAGAATTCTTCAAGCATCTTTATTCCGAAGGGAGACTGGCATTTACCACCTCCGAGTAAAAGGATCTCGGAACATGAATGTGCATTTATTTCTTCTGTATCAAAAATATATCACTCGAGAGATACGAAGCAGCTGGGAATGTTAAGTAAATTGTGTTCTTAAAAGAGCAAGAAAAGTCAAAGTAGTAGCTGTGTAGGTCATAGTTTATTTAGTGATGTAGTCTTAGAATAATTCTGCCTATCTAATCTAAATACATAAAATGAAATACTTAGAAACTAGCGTATCTACTTATCTCTCTATTTATAGAAGCTAAAAGTTTGTATGCACTAAAAAATAATTGTTTTATTGTCAACGGAGTAGAGACAGATAAATTGAATTAAGTAAAAAGGGCTAGCGGAACTCGATGTATTTTTAAAAGCATTTTAAACAATACAGTATTAATTAGCCATAAGACGTCCGAGATGCCTTCAAGATAAAGCCCGAGAGCCCGCTAAGAAATTGAGTCATCCTAAACTAAATCAAGTTAAATACAAGCGGTTTCGGCCCACTTAGAACGACCATTAATTTGCTGCTGAATTCAATTACAAAAGATCACTGACGATTTCGCTCGCTTGAACAACATAATAAATCAGATAACCGGGATTGTCGCTTTTAAACTGGGTTAATAAGATCTATTATGGCGTGATGAAACAATAAAAACAGCTTTATGTGCTAAATTACAAACATTTGTTCTGTTAAATTTTCTGTTAACATTTTATTTATTTGTATAATTAGGTTAATGTTATTTGTTAAAAAAAATAAAGTAGAATTTGTGCATTAAAAAATAATACTGAAATAAATATTTATTTACAAAGTTGAAATTTCAAAGCAAATTCGTAATTATGATCTGGCAATTATCATTTACTACGCCTTCATTTATGATAACAGGTTTGTCAGCTTAGATTACTAAGTGAGGTACCGAGATGACTTAGGGTTTTAAAAACGTATATATGTAATACATAAAGCCATCGTGGAAACCTTGATTTTATGATTACATTCCATCAATTTATAGTGGGTACAACACAGTTCATAAACTGTGCTAACCCTTTTTTTTAACAAGAAAAGAGGCCGAATGTAGAAAATTGTCACTCATTGTAATTAAACAACTTTTTCGGATTTAATCGCACTTTATTAAGTTTTTTAGATGTTCGACATTTATATACGTGTAGAAGAAACTATATTACAAATTATTATGTCAATAATTCCTAATTAGCCCTATGGTAACTTTACTGAATAATTACAATTGTTATAATAAAATAGAACTCTTTTTACTTTCATACATTTCAAATATTGATAAACAGATTCGTCAATTTCTTTATATTATTTTCAATTTCATTTTTTGCTTGGTTTAAATTCAATACATAAAATTACCTATTTTTCTTTAGAGAGTCGGAATTTTAATCCAACGATGGCTTCGTTTAATAGGAGATACGAACTTGATACCAACTACATATACCTGCTTAAAAGATGAAAATTTCTTTTATATTTATTTTAGAATATCGAACAATAAATCTATAGTTGGAGTACCTCATTTGAACTAAAGGTTAATCCTGAAAAATGTCCAGTAATTGTAATTGGCAGTCCAAAACTAGCTTGTCGAATAGATTGGTCACTTGTTCCACCTGTCATCTTTAACAAAACTGCTATTAACTTCTGTGACAAAATAAAAAATCTCGGTGTGATTTTTGATAACTGTCTCTCCTGGACACCTCAGGTGAACGAGTTGAGTCGTAAGGTGTTTGTTGCAATCAATTCACTTCGTCGACTATAATATTTCTTTCCACTGCCCACCAAAATTGCGTTAGCACAGTCACTGCTTCTACCAATTCTTGACTATGCTGATACTTGCTTTTTTGACCTTAAGGAGGAGCAATTAAATAAACTTGAGCGCCTCCAAAATCTCTGCATACGGTTCATATTTGGTCTTCGCAAATATGACCATGTCTCCAATTTGCGCAATCAACTCAAGTGGCTCCCAATCCACTTCCGCAGGAATACTCATATTCTATCCTGCTATATCGCGTGTTGTTTCGTCCTGATTCACCTTCTTGCCTCAAGGATCGCTTTGAGTTTCTTTGCGACACCCATGATCGTTCCCTTCGATCTGACACCAATTTTATCCTTAAAACTCCGTCTCATACCACTTCTTATTACTCTAACTCCTTCTCTGTTAAAGCTGTCCAACTTTGGAACTCTCTTCGTCTTCCTATTAGACAAGCTCAATCTCTCTTCTCCTTCAAAAAATACCTTAAACTACATTATTTGTCACTAAGCACGTCATGATCGCCTATATCGTCTTTGTATGTGATATAATATATATTTATTATATATATGTGTGTATTTTATATATGTAAGTGTTATGTATGTTTATTATTATTATATATTGTCTATTAGTACTTTGTTCGAGTATTCTAATTCGCACACCAATCGTTTGTTTACTTCCTAACTGCAGTTTCTATTTCGGGTCCTATACCCAAAGGTTGTCTGGAAGAGATCGCTCTTTCAGCGATAAGACCGCCTTTGTACATCTTTCATTTTATATTATTATTCTGTTGTTTCTTTTAATGGTGTACAATAAAGAGTATTATTATTATTATTATTATTATTATAAATCACGAAATGGTTGACTGAAAAATTCCTGGTCAGGCTTATAGCCTATAGTTAATTCAAAATTGAAAAAAAAATATATATTTCAAAATGTACCTATGAAAATAAAAATACCAACCGATAGTATGTAGCCTGTAAAAATGCAAGTGCTGGTATGTTTTTTATTTTCCTGGAATAACGAATGGATTGCTATCCATAGGATGGGTTAAGATCACGTCTAGTTCGTAACTTAGACTAATACGAACATGATATATAATATTATAATTATCTGTAAACAAAATTTTTTAAAGTCTTGCACTGTAAATTTATTCGTTGATAAAAAAAGCAACCATTTTTATTTTAGTCCCAACTTCAAAAATTTCTCCATTTTCAAAAAAGTTACCAAATTTTCTACTATATTGAAATTGTATTACATAAAATCAATCGAAAAAACTTCCTACAGCTTACAATATTCTGAAATTTAAAAATATTGTTTGAATAAAATAACTAACTATTCATTCGAAATAGGACACGCTTCTATAAATTGAGTCCCAACTTGGGCACCATTCTAAAACTGCCGAGCAAATTCGCCATGAAATTGAATTGCAACGCTAACTCCAAGTTGCCTGTTTGATGCTACGCGGTGCCGATATACATTTTCATTGCTTATTGCCACGCCATAATAGTTTTCGAAATGAACCAATAGACATTAAGCTGATACTATACCATTTCGAAGTACGTTCAGTTTTATATTTAAGACGGTACAAATTGAAATATATTCTCGAAAGTAAAATATTCATTTTACTGTTGCAGTTACCACTGCGGGATATATGGCTAATGCCATGGGAGTCTGATAGTCATACTGATCTTATATGTCAAACATCAGTAACAGTATGCTGCAATAGCTCTAACTAATGCAGATTTCTAGCATTAAAAGAAGTTTTAAACGAATACAAATTGAAAAATAAATATTATAACTATATTGTTTTTTTTTTATTATATATTTTATTATTATATAATTTGTCTTGTACAAGCTTTTTACCAATTACAATATTTATTTTTCATTATAAAAATGAAATATTGTAAAAGTATTAGTATATTATTTATATTATTAGTGTGTTTTTTCATAAAAAAAAAATCAAACAATTGTAACACTAATAGTAAAATTTTGATTATAAATTTGTCGCCGCGGAAGCTAAGTGGACTTCAATATACAAGCTTTGATTGTAATTATAAAATTATATTTGTAATTTATTAGGGTAAGATTAAATAAATGTTTAAATACTTTTAATTAATACGGCAACTTAGCGATTTGATTATCTGTTTTGTAATTCTTGAAGTAAGTACCTGTTTGGTTGCTTTTTCTTTTTATGTAGTGCTTTTGCTGTTTAAATTTCTGAATAATTTGCATTAAAATAATGTTTTAACTGTAGAAGTCAATTTTATGCAATTCTGCTTAGATTTATTCATTTAATAATTTAATTTCATATTGTAACAATCCTAATACGTGTACCGGCTCTCGACCATAAGGAACGTAGTATGTCAATGTCTTCATGCAATGTATTATGACGGTAAATCGAGTTGACAGAAGCACGTTTAGATCGGTAAAGGGATCACATTCCTTTTGGTATTAGCTAACAAAAGATAGCCTTTGTCTCGAAACTCTGTCCAATTTCTGCCGTATATTTTAAATTGTAAAGTAATTTGCGAATTTTTTATTGAAAGTTAAATTTAAGCAGTCTGAGATTTCATTTTCATACTTTTAGTTAGTTCTTTTTAAGTGACGGTAGTTTAAAAGTAAATTACAAGTCTACCAACAAAAAATATAATTCTTTGTTGTAAATACCTCTATTAAGTCTTGAGTTTATTTCATTTTGATGTTGATTTTAAAGTTATGCTATGGATAGCAAAAGCTAAACCGTTGACCTAACTAAGGTCAATGGTTCTACCGTTATTTAAAATTATTAATTATTATTAATTATTAAATTTAATTTAACGAGACAGCTAATCTGGTATATTGTCTCCATGAGCTCGATATCTCCGTATTTCTACGTAGAGTAGTTTTTAAAATAGGGTTATTTTGTTTATTGCTTTAAGTTGATTACATTAATATTTTTCTTTTATTTAGAATCCACAAAAATAAAATAAAACGAATGTTGATATTAGAGGTTACTTAAAGTGTTCAGAAATAAATTTATAGCGGTATGTCACGACAGACCTATTTCATATACAAAGGATTTTTGTTATTATTACATTTGACACACAGCTGTGAAACACACATAACACAAAATAAAAATCTCTGCTCTTCTGTTAATTAAAACAGTATTTATCTAATACCTCTTAACGAACAATTCTTGTATATTATATATAATCTCAATCTCGGAAACGGTTCCGATGATTTTCATGAAATTTAGTATGCAGGCAGGGGGTTTCGGGGGTGATAAGTCGATCTAGCTAGGATTTATTTTTAGAAAATGTCATTTTGTCCGTATTTTCAGACAATGAATCTACAAAGTTCTAATAGCTCAGGTGGAAAATCGAGCGTTCCCGAGACCAGAAGACCCTTGTTCGGATCCGGATATCTCCAGTCCGATTTCTTTTTCCCTTTTTTGATTTTTTATTTAAATTCATATTTTATTATTATTATATCGGTGAGATCGATTTATCATATCTCATCAATATGTAATTTATATTTAAATATAATATCCAAAAAAACACAATTCACCAAAAAAAAAAAAAAAAATGGCGAACAAAGCTCGGTCATTAGTCATAGCTATTGGTCAACTTATCCACGACAGGGACTACTATTCGTTTGCATCATTTAACTAAACTACTTTTACATCACACTTAAAGACCCCTAATAAGAATAAAATCATGTAACACGACACAGGATTTCGGAAAACGGGTCAAGCACCCAGATCAATCAATACAAAGTACAAGAAAACCGCAAATATAAATATTTATCACGAGATGGATTACAACGAATACTATCATAACAACCTGTGTGACCTTTAGAAATCCAATTTGTCAACAAAATATTTTCGTATCACTATTTTTTTGCAAGTCATTTAAGTTTAGTATGATATGCTATCCATTAAAGATACAAAGGACTTCGGACTAGTTTGCTTTCCAGCTATATATTATAACAATATTTATAATTTATATTAGCTAGCAGTTTTACAACTTTTCAAAGGGATGTACTTTTATGTGTTATTCCGAATTTTTAACTAAGTATGCGTTTTAAATATCAATAAAAATTGTTCATTAGCCTTAGTATCTGACAATAATAGAAATCCATTCGTCCTTGTAACTTTGACGTTTAGAATATTAATCGTATATAGTATCGATACTACACATTACATACACAACATTTAGATATTGCAGTTCCATATTTCAAATTAAAACGCTTTTGTATTGTAAGATTATTTAATGAGCCGTGTGTATATAATTGTAAATAGGATGAAATAATGACTTCCTGACAGAATGATTGAGTTGCGTTATGGTTTTAGGGACAATTTATATATTACTCGATTGTCATATTGCTATTACGAACACTAGGAATCATTAATAATTATTTTTTCAAATAAAATGCATCGTAAATTTTACATGTTAATTATCTTATATAATATTTATAGGGTTATATGTTATTTGTTATATAAGTTAAATTATGTGTGCTTCACTGTCGAAATGAGTAGTAATGATAGTTGTAAGTTGTGATTGAAATAAATAAATTTTAAAGATGCTTTTGTTATATCAACTAAGATGTATATGTATATACAAATATATTTTTAAGATAAAATCAAACACAAAAATCTCCATATTGTATTTTACTACTACTATTACTATAATAACCAGACAAATTCTTTATAATTGATAAAGTTATTTAGCTATAATCGATATTTTTTAGAATCTCGACAAACAAACCGAATTAATGTAATATTTCTTAGAGGTTTATATGTCCCACTAATATTTACAATATTTTTATTTATCAATATTGATTATCTCTTAACAAAATTGAAATACCAAAAAAGTTAATTTATCAATTTATAATTTTAAAAATAAACGCTTCATTTAATAATAAAACAAATGATATTTAAGTTACAAGGGCACAAAGTAAAAGAAAAAATTATAATTATATGGGTTTATAAAAAATAAGCAAAATTATAAGTCACTCGTTTTTTTACATAATATAGTTATTCTACTTTATCTTTCACTATATAAAATACTATTCTACAAAAAATAAATAACGATAAAATCCTTAAGAAGTTTCAGGTAATTGATGATTTTTCGCGTAAGAGAGACCCTCGTCAAACTAGTAACGATTTATCATATTCCGTACAATAGTAAAAATACAAAACATCGGAAGTACTTGAACAATCACAGAATCGGAAAGTGTATACAATACATGCATGATTAATCATCTGACTATATTATTTAAGGTACTGAATTTTCGAACTAAACTAAATTGATCGCTACATATCCTTTAGTTGGGTACATGATTTTTTTTTCATACAGGAGAAGCATTGAAGATTACTCTGTCACGCTGCCGCACTGCGTGTTGGTGGAAAATTTCTCACCATGAGTCATTCTATCAAAACCTACCATAACAACCAACGATCTTCATCAAGTATCCATCATAACAGCCTAGACTAACAGCTTTACAAGCTATCTAAAACACAGTTTGAAGCCCCACAATGACATACATACACTCAGACCAGAAACAAATACTTATACAAGAAGAAATATCTACAACTTAGTGGAAAGGAACCCCTAGCACTTATATACGGTTGGAATAGTTGTCGTATAAAATTTAAATTACATCTTAACAATATTGAATTGAGTAAACTTTCAAAGTCATATAACAAGAAATATATTCTTTCAACATCTTAAATTTCATTTAAGACTATCTTCCCCAATTTTGTTTACTTTACCCTCATTAGACGTAAGATTTATCTAATAAAAAACTTGAAAAACTTCAAACAGTGAGCACTCTTTAATATAAAGTATAAGCAGAGACAGGGCAGGAGAATATTTTCCTAATTTTCAGTCAAAAGGAAGTCTACGAACGTCTACGAATTTTGTAATATCAAATAAAATAGTCGTATGAATTAAGTTTTCACAATCGTCATTAAATAAAACATAAAATTAACGTCTACTTCATTAGCAAACATTTATAATCTAGTTATATAATTAGCAAAAATAAATAAATAAATAAAAATTTATTCGATATCTGTTTAAAATATACTTTATACATATATCGATTACTTACAAAATGTAACACGTACAACAGTAAAATAATAAAATTTAATACTAAAATAAAAGTGAGAGCAATTTCAAATAATGTTTGCATTTGTTCAAATTAAACCAGCAAGATTACGATTGTTACAGTAGTCATCAAATAAATTTTCATAATAGAGCGTAGCGTCCGTTTATAGCCTTAATAAACACCCCTGATATAATTGATACTGTGTGTTATATTCTATGCAAGACTTGAAAATGCCCTACTGTTTAATATAGAATATTAGAATTTACGCCCTTTTAATAAATAGCTATCGAATAAAAGTTGAGGTAGAATAAACTGCTAATAAGCACTTTACATTTGAGATTTGACCATGAAAAATGTTTTTACCCGCTTCAAATTTGTCACGTCAAAACTTCAGACTATTCAAGATTAAAATGAAATTTTGTCTAGAAAAAAAGTTCAATTAAGGGTTTAAGTTCCAATAATGACTATTTAAAAATTCAGCACGCTATTACAGTTCGAGACTTAGCTCCAATGTAATAAGGTGGATTCTTCATCGCCCGAAATATTAAATTGAAAGTACTTCGCGGAAACGATCAACACAGCACTTTTCAGCCAACAACCATTCTATCTCCATTATTGCGGAAAAAATAAGTTGTAAGCCAATTCTAGTTCATTCGTCACATTCGGTACCATTGCTCCATGGTATCGGAAATCGTACATTGAAAATCATCCTTTATTTTCATCGCGATAAGTGGTAATATCCTTTGCAAAATTAGTATCAAATACTTTGTTATATTGCTACGTAGAAATTTGCGTTTGTATTTGTCTTATGTTCATTAAAAATAAGGTTGCGATTCGCTTGTTTTAAATGATATTTTAATAAATGGAATATCATGCCTAGATTTTATTACAGCTGGTCACGTACTGTTATGAAACAAAAACTTGTATTCTTGGCTTCTTAGCTAATGATCACTATATATTAAAATGTATTTATCGCTCTTATTAATAATACAAACAAAAATAAATTGTAATAATAATATCGACCGACGGAAGAATAATGTAAAAATAAAAAAATACTTGTACATGTGAAATCGTTTTAAAAGGGTTTTTTTTTTCGTTATTATTTAAAGTCAAAAAATATTGTATAAAATTGGTCCAAACGAAACGTGACGTCAACTGACACGTTAATTTGTAGTGCTTCTGAGAAGAATTGTATAAATTGTGTGTTGGATTTGGAGTGAATTTTGAGTTGAGAGTGAGTTGGAGTAGACTTGTCATCAATCTTCCCAGATTGACTGATGACTGAAACAAATGATCAAAATGTCTTAAAACCACACTATGAAAAGGAAAAAAATTATGTAAAGTTTACTGAACTTTTGTAGGTTAGTTTAATTGTAGTCAATACTCACTAGTTAACGTAACTCAACTCACTCAATAGCTAACGCAAAAGTAACTTCTGACTAATATAAACACTTATGAATATTATAGGGTCGCCCGCCCGTTACCATGGTTTCTGTAGATTATCCGAAACGTCGGACATGTAAAAAACTTAATGAACAATGATAAAATCCGAAAAAGTTGTTTCTTTACACCAAATATTTTTCAAAATTATGCAATAGATAGTTTACTTTATTATAATCACCTAAACGACAGCGGTCACGAGTTCGATTTCCTTTCAGAGGAGATATTGGTACACGTTTCTGGTCTAGATGTCATCCTTGTTGGAGATCGATGGTGCCTCGGGGAGCACGGAAAATTGACGGTGTCAGTGGTTGTCACAGGCACCTGTTAGCGATTTTTTTCTTGTGATAGGGTAATTCTCCGCCTACCCGCACTTTAGCAGCGCGATAAATTACGCTCCGACCCTTCTTCAACATGGAGAAAGAGACTTTTGTCCAATAGTAGGACATTAGAAGCTGATTTATTCATTTCCGCGCTTGCTATTTTATTTACGAAGAACGACAACACAAATTAGGCTCTAATTTTCTTAAATTAGAATTCATTTTAGAATCCCTTTCCTAATAAAGAAAACCGTAGATTGTTACATATAAGGTGATCATGAAGCTTCATCATGTTAATAAATACTGTATCCAAATTGTTCCTTAATATTCCTGAATTACAATGTGATATAAGTGTCTTAATCGATTAACATATTATGCACTATCTATCACCGCGTGACGTGTACTACGATATTACGCCTTGCCTATATAATTAATAGCTGAAACCGACACGCCAAACACTGTGGCCTGTATATGCTTTGATACATTATGTTCATTAAGTATTTATTCTGATTGTAGGTACATAAGATCGTAAATGTATTTAGTTTATTAAATTGGTATATTGTATCCTTGAACAAAATGGAATTTATGTATGTTAGTTACGCTAGATGTGTCTTGCGGTTTGTATGAGGGAGGATGTTTGTGTGCCCTTTAATTAATTGACACTTGCCAGAATAGTTAAAGATCATTATATTTTTGATTTGTAATGTGATAATTTATTTATATCAATAAATAAATATATATCTATAACATACATGATCTTCTCTTCCTAAGGTATACAACAGAATGCTTTTATTATAGGTAACAGCAAACTAATATGATATAAGATTATCTTGATAAAATTTTTGTTAATTTCAATCATTTTTGTAATTACATTTTTATTTAAAACTTTTACTAGCAAATCCTTAGAATCTTTTTCGCTTAAAAATAATTTTTGTTGCATTTCAATTTCCAAAAAATAAATCACATTTTAATAAAAAAAAATTTATATATTATTAATAAATTCATATCATAATAATATAAAAATATCTATCTATATTTTATTTAATATACAGATATAATAGAACTTCTAGTAACAGCCATATACATATGTCTGAAAATGTTAGAGGGTACACAAATTTATTTAAGTTGGAGGTCGTTAAATAAATACGGTATAATGGAGGGCTGATTTTAGGTCAAACGGATAAGATATACCTACGTAATAAAAATTTCATGTTTATCGAAACTTCGTAAATATATATATAAATACCTAAAAAAAATAAGTTACATTTTTTAGTTGTAATGTAGTTATATTTTTTATTAGGTAGGAATAAAATTGTTAGAAGAAATGAAGAAGAGTCGATATTGCTATGGAAACATTGGTTCTATTATGGAACCTTAAATTGAAATAAAAAAGGAATAGAAGGGATATAATTATGTATACCCATATTTTTTTGTTAGATCTCATACTTATCCTAGAAGATAAACAGTTTAAAACATGCACAAGCACAAGCTCATAACTTTGAATGATTGATTTTGTTTTTGTTCACACAGGATTTTAACTAAAAAACACAAGGAATTGCCGAGTAATCGTGTGACTCGTTTAACCCTATCGGTAAGACTTTAACATTGGGTCTTTTGACACTTAATTTCATGCTTCTCCTCTGTGTGTGTGCGTGTGTGTGTGTGTTTTGAAATAGTCAAAAATGAGAAAATCACAAGAAAGTTACGGTAATCTATTTTTGCTAAAAAGTAATAATATAACAGATTGAAATATTAAAATCTTAATAATAGGGTTCCATTTATACTCTTTATCTTTAACCCAAAAAATTCAACCAATTCCACAAGAGTGACAATTTAGCTAAATCACGTTGACGACGTACGTCATTTGTCAATAAAGTTTTCATCATCGTCATTTGATAACCACTCCTCCTCGATATACTCTCAGATTATGATTACCTATTGATTGAAGTAGTAAAGCTTCTTATTTATAAAAAAAGGTTATAATGTCTTTATAATCATACTATGACTTTTTAATAATTATCTGTTTTTTTTTTTTGGGTACAAATTAGGTTCAATAATTAGCACTATATTTAGACCGCAAATGAAGGAAATACGGTTAAAAAAATAAAAACGTCACTCAGTAAAGTACAATTTACAAAATATCCGTGAAACGATATCTAATAAGCATAAATGCCAAAAAATACTATCGATAGAGATCTTGCATAATATACGCACCATAATAGACGACCGTGGTACTATATTGTTAGAATTAGGACACAATTCTAATGGATAGCGAAAGATATGCTGTAATTTTATTTTTTACTAGCTTCTGCGCGCGACTTCGTCCGCGTGGAACAGATGTGCGCGCTATACTTGATCATTATTTTGCTGCGATGTTATTTTAAAACTGTGATATCTCCTGAGATACTCATTGAAATCGAATTATGTAAAAGGCTATTTTGTTTTAAATTAAATACTTGTGATGAATAACGTATTTATTTAGATAAGGATTAATAGCATGTTTATAAAAACATCTTCGCAAATATTGCATTATTTTAGAATAAACTTGGTTAGCATAAAAAAGGTTATAGTGAGCCAACCTTAAAAGATAGATATATGCTGTCGCGGACTTTTATTTAGAACTTTTAAAGAGGGTCAATTCTGTCCTACATGATTTTTGCGAAACTTTAACTGTTTTCACAGCGCACGCAGCGGAAGCTCTCAAAATTAAAAAAGAACCGCCGATTTTGCAACAATCTTCATTGGTGCTCCGCTCCTTTCGGTCTTAGCGTGATGATATATAGCCTATAACCTTCCTCGATAAATAAACTATCTAACACAAAAAGAATTTTTCAAATCGGAGTAGTTTCTGAGATTAGCGCGATCAAACAAACAAACAAACAAACTCATACTCTTTATAATCTTAGTATAGATAGTACCAGCGTGGCAAACAAGAGTACGGGACATCTGATGGTATAATACCGTAACAGCAATATCGTAACTTATACCAGAATTACAAGCGTATTGTCGTCTATAACCTCAACTTTCCCCAGGTGATTTGCCAAAGTACACAATACTACATGAGAGTATTCAGCTGTGATCTTCTGCAAGTTTGAGGTACATTCTAAGTCAGACTGCTCTAAATTTTGAGCAAAATATTTCTTCCTATGCTTTACTTCAACAAATAAATGATAATTTTACTCTCCTTCTAGTAATTTCAAGGCAAAAATATGAAAGTTAAAATAAAATATCACTCATATAATTCTAACAACTGCTAAAATTGTATAAATCTTTGAGTTGAATTGTAAGCGATATTCATTAAAATGAAACTTTAGAATTGAATTCAGTTTTCTTTGTTCGTTTCAAATAGTTCGTTTTATGTTGAATAAATAATATATTCTATAATTTTGAGTGTTAAGATTGAGTGTTAAGTTAAGTTTGAGTGTGACTAAACGTAAAAGGATTTTTTACAAGACTAATTTTAAGATTGTTTAAGATTTGATAATAGCCTTTTTTTGTGTGATTTTGTTTTCTTGTTCATTATAATTTAACTGTCGATCGTAAATATTTAAAATTAAATGTTATATTTGCTGTATTTGTTTTTAATAATTTCAGCAAGTAGTGTTTAAATTATTGACTAATTCTGCATAGGTTCTTTGACTAAGTATACATTACATTTTTTTGTGTTCAAATAATTATAAACATAAGTTCAGTCAGTTTCAATTTTGCTGTAGGTCTATCTTGGCATAGCTGGTAAAACCCTACCCTTAACATTAAATAACTAAGGTGACACTATCAAGTTCGATCAGTGACCGCGGCAGAGTAATAAATAATGGAAATTACCCTCAGTGATAAGGACTGCTTCCTAATGAACGCGACGTTTATGTTTAAAGAAAAAAAAACTGAGGCTAAAATTGGTCTATATAATTACGTTAATACTTTGTAACATTATTCTTAAAATAGTTTTATTATGACAAAATATACGAAATACTTATTAATTTTGTTATTACTTCTGATGAATGTCATAAGTAGTATGTATCTATGGTGTTGTTCTTTTCTGCTATACTTTTTTTTTGCCTGGAAACAAAAAATTTCTCTTCTCTTGGTCTTCTATATTTGATAGAAATTGTATATTTTTGGTGTTATAATTTTAGCAACACGATTATAATTTTACAATAAATAATAAATAAATAAATATCTACACAATACACACACGGCCGTCTGTTCCTAAAGTAAGCAACTTAATGCTTATGTTATAGCTAACAGCCGACTGGTATAGCTACATATTTTTTGCGATAAACATAGTTATAAATAATACATATATAAATACATAAATAAATATATATAAATACATAAATATATATTATACCCAGACTGGGGGTGGGAATCGAAGCCACAACCCCCGGAGCAGAAACCAGGGTCACTACAAACTGCGTCAACGGGCTAGTCAATAAATATGTTTAACTTTTTTTTAACTACCTCCGCCTACTTGCGGATGTCAATTTAAGTCGGTTTAATTTTTTTTGCAGGACTTTTTTTTTGCCATAGAGAGAAATTTGGAATTTTCTCAACCACGCTGATGTAAAAAGTTGTTCGACTTGTTTTAAAAAATTTTTAGGTAAGGATGTTTGCTAAAAGTTTTACTCTATCTTTTAATACGCTATGTAAGGAGAAATAAATGATGTAAAAGTTATTTCCTCATTATAGAAAACAAAATTTAAAGGTCGCAAGGAACGGTAATGAATTTTTAAAGTGTGTAATGTGTAGTCGATACTACGGATTCAAATCATGCCCATTTTCAAGTTTATATTTTAGTTTTCGTGCAATAAATGGCCAATAAAAAATACATTTTTAACTTTACCATCGATTACAGAATACCCTCAAAAATTATATAATACTTTTTATGTACAGAATCAGTCCTTGATTAAATATATTATTTTTACTATGAGTATCATTAATTAATCTAGTGTTATCGTTGGAATACAGATTTTACGAGAAAAAACCGCAATAAGTTTGCAATACAATATTGTACTTTATGTCACTACATATTCACTTCAGCCTGTAAAATTCCATTACTGGGCATAGGCCTTTTCTCCATATAGGAGACCGATCACTTCGTATTTACCGAATCTTAAATTTGAAAACTATGCTTCATATTTTATACCAATTTGTGAGATACCCGTGACCTTTTATTCGGGTCTAACAGTACTTTTAGTATCACAATCGTACTTTAGCGGTTAAGTGACCATTAGTGCAAGTTTCAAATTGTCCCTTTCCCTAAGGAAATGTACTAACAAAGAGCGGGTCTGAAAAGGTAAATAGAGCAGTAATGGGACTTCTTCTTGGAGATAATTGTACCTAAATAATTGACTATTTTTTTAAACCCCACGGAATTTTATAAAATAAAATAATTGGTAATTAACATTTTACAAAACGATGAATCTACACGAAAGCCTAAAATATAACAAAAACATTAAATAAATTTAATACACATTTATTCGTATGCAATCAACAGTATACAGTATATTAAAAAACTACTAAGTTTTTAGTTTAAATTAGGTTATGGTTACTATTACTATTGGACATTTATAGACTCAAACTTTTTGGTAATGTGGGTGGGCTTGAATCCAATCTAGAAACCCGTGTTCAGGAAATCACTTACATTTCCTACGCAATTTATATCTTCTAAGTTATCACACGTATAATAACTAACTTACACTTTACTTACTTAAATTATTTATTACCTAAGTAGATTATTTTGATTACGTATCAAAAAGGGAGTAACATTTATTAGCAACCATAGATAAAGTAAAAAAAAATAGATAACGCACCTAGAACAGAAAAGTGAAGCCACTTTTTTAAAGATGTGTGAGTGAGTGAAGTGTTGACACTTTTTAAAAAAAGTCCCTAAAATTTTTATTAAACAATTAATTTAATATAGGTAAAATGGGTAAGTGGAAATAAAAACCTGTTTATTAGTTTTAAATATATTTACTCCTTTTTTCGATTCAAATTGTTACATAAATCTATTGTAGCCGTGTTTTGATTTATTTAATTATATAAATCTGTGTCAATGAAAACTTGCGTTTTTAAGTAATTGATGATTCCTCTGAGGGGCAAGTTCCTGCTTTTAAGACGTCTAACTCTTTGCTGTAATAAATTGATTTTATTTTTACATTTTTTTTAAAAATTAAGTTCCTGTTTTTTAACCTTTCTCTTAGTTTATGTTTTCTAGGTGTATCAAAGATTGAATCTTGGTTAACGACTGATTTAGACACATCCGGTAGGTCCTAGAACAAAAAATATAACATTAAAATACGTAGTAGTAAGTAGCAGTATGAACTTGATGGTACTCTGCGAAGTCCACGTTTTGTACTGTACATGTCAGCTTTATCAAAATGGTTTAAACAAACCAACTAGATGAGGGTGGCTGTCGTTGTAGTTCATTTCGGCTCAGTCGTAAAGCAGCTACCCATTCATCTCCTATTAAAATATTCGTTGGAAACCTAAAACCATGATATTTAGTAGTAAAATATGAGTAGTTAATTCACAAATTTAAACAGAAACAAACGAGTTAAAAATTCATATTTAACTTGACTTCAATTTAGGAAAAACATAAAAATCACACGATAAAATAAAAAAACAATAAGACAACAGTCCATTTTCTACTTAATTATTTTTCTATGATTGCCTACAATTTACTTACCCGCATTTTGGGCTAATGAAAATAAAAATTACTGGTCACACTCCCTCGGTACGTCATTTCGGGACATCGAAATTATAAGTTCCGAATAACCTCAATATTATTTTGGAATAACAAGAAATATAAAGTTTTGTATGTACTTACGTGTGAAACGATATTTCTTCAGAATTTTTATTCACTTTGGTATTGTTTTTGCACCATTTAATTACATAAGAACGGCATTTTGAAGGCAAAGTTACTGTACGAGGCCCCGTGAGATACTAACGAAAATGAGCGTAGTTTGATGCATATGTGTGCGTGAGCGCGTGTGTTTACTTGAAGGAGCCGAGTTTTGTGGCTTCAGTAACAACAAAGGCCACGCATTATCTACTTTTTTTTACTTGATCTATGTTAGCAACTTATAATATAATAATAATAATTAGATAAATTACATTAAACTAAAAAACCTTAAGTATATATATATATATATATATATATATACATATTTAGGGGTCTAGGCTCCGAATATGATTTTGTCCCATTCGGTGTCGAGACCTTTGGTTCGTAGGGTCCTAGTGCTATAACGCTTTTTAAGGAAATAGCAAAAAGACATCACAGGAGACCGAAGAGCTGGCAGCTACTTCGGACAAAGAATTAGTCTAGCTATTGAAATGGGGAACGCTGCCAGTATCTTCGGAACCCTGCCTAAAGGGACTCCTTTTAATAATATTTTTTAGTTATTATATTTTGTATATATATATAATTATTTATCGTACATTACAATCTGATGTACAAAATATATCATATTAACAACGAAAAAATAACAGTTAAATAGCCACATTTTATGAACTTAAAATTTGTGATTTTTTGTCTATAACACTAAAAAATCAACGAGTTTAAATAGAATAAATAATGAGGAAGAGCGAAGAATAAATAGTTAAGTAGGACAGGAATTAGCTAAGTGTGTAGTGATTGGTGCAAGATGCAAAGATTTATTTACGATTAGAACTAACACAATAGTTTAAATATAAACTAGCTAAAACTGTAGGGGGGTATATTTCTATTATCGAATTAAAAGCTTAAGCTTAGGTCATGTTGTAAGTTCTATTATTTGTATAAAAGTTAGTTATGCAGACTTTAAGAGCTCTGAATGGTCTCTAATAAATTTACGAAAATAAACATGGCTACTATTTAGTAATATAGCATTATTTATCGAGGAAGGGCACAGCGTGAAATATTTTAGTTAAATTTTGGAGCAACCAAACTAAAGAGGTATCTAATCTTTACGGAAGAACACTGCCAAAAGTATGACTTTCAAGCAGTGTTCCTGTTGTAAGCTAAGCGGGAGTAGGGTTAGCAACGCACTGTTACAATTATAGCCTACGGTAACCACTTATCGTCAAGTAGAATAGACGCATTTTGCCAGATTTGTAATAAAAAAGATATTAGAATAGCTTACAAGCATCCCTCTGCTTGGCCTCTAACGATTTGGTTCATCGTAAGCCTAAGGATGCATATGACGACTGCAAATGTCACAAATCATTATGAGATACAAATAAATCAGTTAGGCTAACCCGGGTTCGGGCAGGCTTTCAATCAAATCCAAATGACCATAAAACATATTTTTTGATGCTACTAACAATAAGTTCATAAAAAAATCGTTTCTATACACGCTTTACGATAAAAGACATCGAACAATAATTCCTTAGAAAAGTGTAGCACGAACTACGAACACTCATCTCCGATTATCCGAAATATTCTGGAGGCTCCAAGGGATACTATAAAATTGTATATGACGTACATGAAACCATTATACGAAAACCATAGAACCCTATCTATATGACCTTAAGAGCCAATTTCGAATACCTTTTTCATAAGTAACACGAACATGATATAACGAAATGTGCTACGTTTATCTGTTGGTAAGTTCTTTTAACAGATTGTGTAACCCTCATGTTGGAAAATATGGGCAAGGCAGTAATCTCACGAAAGTTATAAATATTACATCATATTAGTATATTCAAGTTGCAAATAAAAACTTTTTTGATGACAAAGTCGAATAGTTATGAGTATCACTTACTTTATAATAGCATTATGTAGCTTAACGATGATGATTTGTAAGTTTTATGACCTTGAGTATTCAGTCAATCATTTGACGTTTATAAGAAATGACGGTAATTCTAAGGTTTCAAAAAAAGTTTCTGTTCATAAAAAAGGTTTTTAAGGTGGTAGGGGGTGGATATGGATTCCCCCGCCTGGCTCGCGACCACTATCATGTCAAAGCCGAACCGCCAAATATCTTCGGATGTGTTCCGGTTCGATGGCATGTAAGCCAGTTCCCTTTTATCCCACCCTATCCTCTCCTTTTGCGTGTGGCATCCCCGTCAGTCTTTGGTCCTGCACCAATAGCGCGGCATTTCGTGCGGTGGAGCGTGTTGCGCTGTCATGGGGTCCAGGGAGACCCAATGAAACGGTTACCGCTGGCCGCCCGGTGGTCCGTAGGGGACCCGAACCCAGGCCATCCCAGCTTGGGAGGCCGTCCCGCCGCCACCGAAAAAAGCCCGTTAGCTGATCACCGTGCCGGAGTGGGAGACCGGTGTGGAACTCGGTGATCGGCTAACGGGTCGGATTGGGGGCCCTTCCGTCCCCCGTGCCAGCGACACACTACTCTCTGTCGTCGAAACTGTCTGGTGCCTGGTGTACTCATTGCCCATGGGATTGCCGGGGTTGCCTCGCGATCCTTCCTTATCCTTCTCTTTCTGTACACTCGCCCATATGACTCAAAGCGGAATAGTTTATAACGGCTCTACAGCGGCTCCCCTTTCCACATTCGATGTGGACTTCTGCAACATAAGGGGTCTTCACAGTAACCTAAATGCCGTCCACTACCACCTTGAGACGGCGAAGCCGGCCTTACTCTTTCTTGCCGAGACACAAATATCTACTCCTGACGATACTTCGTACCTGTGCTATCCGGGATACAATCTTGAGCACGCCTTTTTACCCAAGGCCGGCGTGTGTATGTACGTCAGGAGTGATGTCTGTTGTCAACGGCTCGACAACTTGACCGCTGGAGTTGGAGACCTGTCGATTTTATGGGTGCGCGTAGACTTTGGTGGCATCACACGTATCTACGCGTGCCTATACAGATCTCATAGCGGTGATGCTGAAGTCGATCGTCTCTTCGGGCACGTCGAGAAGACTACAGAATATGTATTAAATCGGTACCCCTGCGCGGAAGTGGTGATTCTGGGTGATTTTAATGCCCACCATGGTGACTGGCTAGGCTCACGCACCACAGACCGCGCAGGGAGAGCCATATACAGCTTTGCCCACGCGTATGGTTTCTCTCAACTTGTGACAGGTATTACCAGAATTCCTGATAGAGAAGATCATGCTCCTTCCCTGCTGGATCTTTTGCTGACCACCCACCCCGAGGGTTATCGATTAACCGTTGGCGCGCCGTTGGGTTCATCCGACCATTGCCTGGTGCACTCCGAGGTACCTGTTGTGCGTACCGGCCACTCCCGACCACCTGGAAGTCGCCGAGTATGGCACTACAAGTCAGCAGATTGGGATGGTTTACGCGAATTTTACGCATCCTACCCATGGGGGTGGCTTTGTTTCTCTTCAGGGGATCCACCGATCAGCGCAGAAGCCGTCACGGATACCATTTTGCAGGGAATGGAATGTTACATTCCCAGCAGAGTTGTTCGTGTCGGTGGGAGGTCGCGGCCCTGGTTTGATGCCTCTTGCAAAAGGGCTTGTCGCTCCAAGCTGGAGAGCTTTCGGACTTGGGTTACAGCAACAGATGCGGGCAATTCGCAGGTTCATAACCTAAAGAAGATATTCAACGCTGCCTCCAGATCTTGCAGGAGGCAAATCGCTAGGGCAAAGCTTAAACACATTCGCAGAATTGGCGAGAGACTATTGGGCTTTCCAACCGGAACCTGTGCCTTTTGGTCTCTTGCCAAAGCTGTCGAAGGCAACTTTTGTCAGTCTTCACTCCCATCATTGCGCGAACCTGAAGGCACCCTGGCACATTCCGCAAGAGAGAAAGCGAAACTTCTCTGCACTCTTTTCGCGTCGAACTCAACTCTTGACGATAGGGGGATGGCACCACCGAGCATCTCTAGGTGCGAGCACACGATGCGTGATGTACGCTTTGAGCAAAGTGCCGTTCGTCGTGTTCTGCATTCCCTCGACGTCAAGAAGTCCAGTGGTCCTGATGGTATTCCGGCCCTCGTACTTAAGACGTGTGCTCCTGAATTGACTTCGGTTCTAACGCGTTTATTCTCACTTTCTTACACCACTGGTATAGTACCGTCTTCGTGGAAAGTAGCAATTGTGCACCCTATCCCCAAAAAGGGTGACCGTACAGATCCCTCCAACTACCGGCCAATTGCGATTACCTCCTTGCTGTCTAAGGTGATGGAACGGGTTATAAACAATCAGCTCCTTGGTTACCTGGAAGATTGCCAGCTAATAAGCGATCGACAATACGGATTTCGTCATGGTCGCAGTGCTGGTGACCTTCTAGTGTACCTAACACACCGCTGGGCAACCGCCATTGAGAGCAAGGGGGAAGCTATAGCAGTCAGCCTGGATATCGCAAAGGCCTTTGATCGGGTCTGGCATAAAGCTCTTTTAGCGAAGCTACCATCATACGGTCTCCCCGAGGGATTATGCAATTGGATAACCAGTTTTCTTAATGGGCGTAGCATCAAGGTCGTTGTTGACGGAACATGCTCGGAAACCATGCCCATTAACGCTGGAGTTCCTCAAGGCTCAGTGCTCTCACCCACGCTGTTTATTCTGCATATTAACGATATGTTGCAAACCAGCAATACTCGTTGCTATGCAGATGACAGTACGTGTGATACTTTCTACACTGGCCGAGCTAATATCCCTCGGGCGGAAGTGGAAGAGAGGAGATTACAACTTGTGTCTGAAATCGAGACTTCCTTGGAGCAAGTCTCCGAATGGGGTAGACGCAACCTCGTCCAATTTAATCCCTCGAAGACACAAGTTTGCGCGTTCACCGCTAAGAAGACCCCCTTTTCCGTAGCGCCTTTTTTTCAGAACACATCCCTAAATATCACTAAAAGTATTGGGATCCTTGGGGTTGACATTACGAACGAGGTCCAATTCCGGGGTCATTTGGAGAGCAAAGCTAAACTGGCTGCAAAAAAGCTCGGGGTTCTGAACAAGGCGGGCCGGTACTTCACATCGGGACATCGATTACTGCTCTATAAAGCTCAGGTCCGTCCCCATGTGGAGTATTGCTCGCACCTTTGGGCAGGTGCCCCTCAATACCAACTTCACCCATTTGACTCCATCCAACGCCGGGCAATTCGCATTGTCGACGATCCCAAACTCACGGACGATTTAGAACCTCTAAGCATAAGGAGAGACGTTGGCTCTCTGTGTGTTTTTTATCGTCTGTACAACGGTGAGTGTTCTGACGAACTTTTTGATATGGTACCGCCGTCACGATTTTACCACCGTACCCTTCGCCGAAGGACTAAGTTCCATCCACACCATTTGGATGCATGGTTTGCGTCCAATGTGCGAGCTTCACGCGCATTCTTTCCGCGCACCTGCAAACTGTGGAATGACCTTCCTCCTGAGGTTTTCCCTGAGCGCTATAATTTGGGGGTTTTCAAGCGTCGAGTGTATAAGCATCTTTTTCCTAAAGGCCGGCAACGCACCTGCAACTCCTCTTATGTTGCAGATGTCCATGGGCGACGGTAGCTGTTTAACATCAGATGGCTTCGTATGCTCGTTTGCCCCCATTCTCATTATAAAAAAAAAAAAAAAAAAAAAAAAAAAAGGTAACTTTGACCAAATGTATTCAGACTCATAATATTTTTTTTAGAATTGTGATTAGGACAGAAAAAAAACTGGTTCGTCTATGTGCTTTTACTTTTATTATTGAATGAAAATATACGGCCGCGTTACCGTGTACAAACTATAGCAAAATGTTTGTGACCTAATCAATGAAATATTGAACGGTCTATTGTTAGCCCAAGCAATTACAGCCACCACAATAATTCCGTCAAAATAGGTCAATTAAGTTAGATAGATAGATACTACTATAATAATAACTTTACTTTTTAGTTACGTTGATCTGTCAATTTTTTATTTTATTTTTTTTTTATTTTATATAACTAGGTCAGCATACAAGCGTACGGCTCACCTGATGGCAAGCGATTTTATTTATTTATTTATTCTTAATGTACACCGCAATACAGACACATATAAAAAAAGATACAATACATGATTTACAAACACGTTCTTATCGCTAAAGAGCGATTTCTTACTGATAACCTTTTACTTAAGAAAAGCAAAGTGAAAGAGACCTACAAAGACATACTTAGACTTGTAACAAATATTTGCCACCTTCAAATACTCATACAAGTGGACCGACAGAACATTTATAGTATCGATATATCCCGAGTAGAAATTTTTTCGTCTTCTTTAGAAGGACCGGACCAGGCATGGCTGATCAGGACTAGATAAGGTATGTAACGCAGATGATTGGTCTGGGTCCGGTCCAGATCAGGAAATCTCATCTCATCCTGATCAGCCGGTTCGGTACGATCCTTTTAAAAATACGAATGTATATATATTCTTGAAAAAAAAATATTTAACAAAAAAAAGCCAATTGATATTATAAATATGTTACTTAACATAATTATTATGATATTTATTTCCGTTTATTTTTTCCAATGTATTATTTATTTATGTTTTTAATTTAAATATTAATTATTTTTATTTATTTTTATGTTATTAATTAATTATTATTATTAATTAAATTTAATTTATTAACTTCTAATTAACTATATCCTATTACTTACGACTGCTCCACTTTGGTGAAATGGACTCCCTGCTAGACTGTCCTGATAACTGTATATATACTAAGTGCGCTTAAAAACATTAATAGCGCGATTCAGGCTCAGTTCGCGTAATTTCTTTCAGACTATCCTGATCTGGACCGGACCAGGTCCTGATCCAGTATGCCTTACCATACTTGATTATATTTTACATCAGGCTACCCTGATCTGGACCGAACCGGGTCCTGATCCAGTATGCCTTACCATACTTGATTATATTTTACTTCAGGCTATCCTGATCTGAACCGGACAGGGTCCTGATTCAGTATGCCTTACCATACTTGATTATATTTTACATCAGGCTATCCTTGTCTGGACCAGACCTGGTCCTGATAGACCTCACCGGATCTGGCATGCCTCATTCTATCCTAGTCCGATCCAGATACATAATCTGGTTGAGCCTGACCTTTTTCTAGTCGGGATATTATATAGGAATATTCTCATAATCCAATAATATGACGTAAGGATTCTATCGGATACCATACAAATATGTTTTCACCTCAATCACACGATACGTTTAGAATTTATGGTATTACGGTTCAACTTGTAATATTCCACTGCTGAGTATAGCTCATTTCTCCGTGTAAAAGGGTCAAGGCTTAATCTCACTGCTCCACTGCGGATTGACGGATGATAATATTATAATTTATATTTTGATTTTAGAGTTTTATTGTTTTAGCTAATTATATTTTTATTTTTTAATAGAAAATTTTAAATTTTTAAATGTAACGTTAATCATTTTTAAGGAGTCAACTCCAGTCACGTTTCGGAACTGATACAAACTTTTTTAAGCTTTATTGTCTTCCCCGCTTATAACAAAATGTGTACAAATTTCCCCTTCGTTTCAAAAGCAATCCTTCATCCGGGCACGTCAATCGGTAGCAATAAATACGTCAACGTGGAGGCTTTGTGGCACATATATTGTCCCAAAGCCTTTTAGCAACAGGTTAGAGTTCGCTTCCTACGATACTAGTAATCTACTCTGGATTCCGGCGTGTGTTATAAATTGATAAGGATGTTTTATTGCCGTTGTCATTTAAATTTTTCGTTTTTTAAATTTTATTTACTATACATAGTTTAAGTACTAGTTCGGAATAATGTTGCGATGTAATTTAAACATTTATCGTGCAGATTTAACGAACTGACTGGATTAGTATTTGAAATTTCTGTTATGAATTATCATGAAGAAATAGTAACGAAACTTGATTGGTTCAAAGAAAATTGAATGGAAGTAATTACATATCTTTCAACCCAAAATATATTTCAAGCCATTAATTAAAACTTGTGTTTTAACTAATGAATATGTATATATATCTAATATTCACTTTAAATAATTAAACTTTTATTGTTATGTGTAATATTCTTAAAACTATATTTTGTATGTATACGTTTTGTAATACGATAGTCAACTGTCATACATCACAATAAACATCTATCATTATCCAAACGACAATTATTCAAAGGCACTAAATTGTGCTCACGAAAGCGACCATTTGTTAGTTTTAGTATTTTTTTTCTTCTCTTTACAATTTTGCACCCTTTCCATGGCATTACAAATTTCTGGACGCTCGGCGAAATCCGAGCAAATGTTTACGAAACGTTTGCTGAAAATGGGCTAATCTATCTTCCGAGTTTCGTTGCTTTCGTTTAATCAAGTTTATCCTTAAAATATCGAAAGAATTTTTATAAAACTCTCGTAGTGTCCTGTTAAACGAAGTTGTAATTGTCTCGTAGTTTACAAGAACAAGTTTATTATGAACTTTTTTTTTTAATTTTTTTTTTAGCTAGACTGCAGGATGCAGAGATGCAGGCAGATTCGATCCCGTCGATTTTTGATATGATATTAAAAAATTTTTAGAATTCCCTCATTTTGGGGTGACACAAAAATAAATAATAAATTTATTTTATTTTTAATTATTATAAAAATAGGTAAAAAAACTTTTTAAGTTAAACGGTTTTATGTTAAACATACATTGCAATGTTTAAGATAAATGTACTAAAAACCAAAAAATAATAAAATAGATACAGTCGTGGGAATTATAAACATATGCATAGACTAGACTAAAATAAAACCGTGGGGCACGTCAATTGTCTACAATCGTTGATTAAAATGTTTGTTTTGTAATGTTACACTATAATTAGGCAGTTGTTCAACCGACAAAGATGGACGTGTGATAATTAGGGCTAGAATGTGGAAACAAGCTAGCAAGCTCGATTAAAAGCGAGTTTTAGGGTTTCATAGTGGTGAGCGAGTAGTACTTTTATAACGATTCCTCGCCAGCCAGCAGTGTGAATGTCCAACGATAAACTAGTTGAAACATCTCTTTTATTTACATGGAGTGTATAACTATTGGAATTTCCATGAGCAAGAAAATAGTAAGTAATTTCCTCACCGTCTGCGGGCCAACTGCCTATTTTAACGACGAATTAAACGATTCTTCTATCGCACATTAAGTCGATAATTTGTAGACAATTGACGTGCCCCACGGTTTTATTTTAGTCTAGTCTATGCATATGTTTATAATTCCCACGACTGTATCTATTTTATTATTTTTTGGTTTTTAGTACATTTATCTTAAACATTGCAATGTATGTTTAACATAAAACCGTTTAACTTAAAAAGTTTTTTTACCTATTTTTATTTTCCAGTTTTTAGTTTTTATTTCGCATTCTGTTTAATTCATTTAGTGCTTCATTATTGTAAGGCCCATCTTAAATATTGAGGTTGTATAGTGCACTGTATTCTTCTTGTCAAGCCCTTTTATTTGATACCCATATTGGTGGGATTGATAAAAAATTGTTATCAGACATTTGGTAGCGGCGGTCAGCTTAGATTTCAATTTTGCATAGTAAATTATATTCTACTTGTTGAGACCTTTCATTTGATACCCATGTTGATGGGATTGATAAAACCTAAGTTATCCGCCATTTTGTAGAGGCCGCCATCTTGGATTTTAATTTTATATAGTACATTGATTATACTGGTTGAGCACTTTCATTTGATACCCATATTGATGGGATCGATAAAACCTACGTTATCCGCCATTTTGTAGCGGCCGCGATCTTGTATTTCAATTTTTTATAGTATATTGTATTCTGCTTGTTGAGCCCTTTCATTTGATACCCATATTGATGGGATTGATAAAACCTACGTTATCCGCCATTTTGTAGCGGCCGCCATCTTGGATTTCAATTTTTTATAGTATATTGTATTCTGCTTGTTGAGCCCTTTCATTTGATACCCATATTGATGGGATTAATAAAACATAAATTATCCGCCATTTTGTAGCGGCGGCCATCTTGAATTTATAATGATAATGAATAAACATAATTGTATTGTCACCAAAATCCAAAGTGTATACAAAATTTCAGATTAATCGGTTGACAGGAAGAGGGTGAAATTTGAATTACTAAATTTGACCCAAGAATAAATAATAAATAAAAAATAAAACAAACGGGGTGAGCTAAATAAAACCGTTTAAAATTGAGTGGTTTTACAAGTGAAATTTTTGAGTAATTTTTATAACTCAATAACTTTGAAACTGATACGCGTAGAGATGAACGCACTCTTCTGATTTATTTTCTAATTTTTAAAAAGAGGGAATATTTCGGTATTTCGTTTATCTGTTATAAATAAGCTCAAAAAGTAACGGACATATTTTAAAATTTGTACCATAGACTATATTTTATTTGAAGAAAACGAAACAACCAAAATCGTGTAATCTACGCAGGCAAAAGTCCAGGCGAAAGTCCAGGGGCGAAATCCCATTAGTATAGAATTACATTTTATGTCTAATATTATTTAAGGCTCAATTTACTAATGAAGTATTTCTTAATATATGTTGTATTCAAGTTATGTTGACGTAGGTTTTCGTCATAATCAATTTATTATATTTTTTCTTTTATTATTAGTAGGTATTAGGAAAAAGTACGATGATTTGATGAAATAGAAAACTATTTAATAACTAGTGTATACTAAGAGTATTATTGTAGTTCTAAGTATTACATACAACTTACTATATGATTAATTTATACAATGAAATAACATAACACACATCCACATTAAAATATTGTATATTTAAGTCTATTTTTTTTTAGTGCAAAAAATTAAGAGGTCTACAAACATTAAGGTATTGTAAACTATACAGAAAGATAAATATATCAATATTTTAATACCGAATTGTTATTATGCTATGTGCGTCGGAGTTGCTACGTGAAGGAAGGTAAGGAAGCATCGATTGCCATCGTTTCAGTCGATGGCGACCTGGTGAACTGTGTGGAAAGAATTGAAGTTGTCAGCAGGTGTGATATACCCACCTAGCGCTCCGTGTTGTCATTCTAACCTTACGCTCAAAGGCACAGTATAGTTATGCAGATGTAGCATTTAATCTTTTTTTATCGAAATGCCTCAATTTGTGTCAAATTATTGAAATTTCAATTTTTATTTCATTTTGGGCGTTACAATCAAAAGGCGACGCTGTTGATACAACTAGCTGTTTCATTAAAATGCCAATGTTTTATAATATGTAGTATGGTTCTCATTAGTTTTTAATTTTTTTAATCTTAGCATTTATTATTATTTTCTCTTTAACATTAGGCGTTGTGTAGTTGCTTAATTATCAAAGCCAATGTAGTTATTATGATTCAATTTCGATTATGTAATTTTCGTTTGATAAACAAACTGATGGTAAAGATATAAAGGAATTTCCGTTAGAAATCAGCCGAAGGACAGAGTAAAAACTTCATGGAAATCTTGCTATACAACAATACCTAGAAGCTTGAGATTAATATATTTTCCACTTTAACGATGCCCGGAAGTTTGTTACAAGAAACTTGAGATATAAAAATAAAACATCATACTTCAAACCTAGGTTTACCAAACGCTGTAACTATCGTGATTTTTGAACTGGAATTGTTGTCGACGGTTACTGGTCGCGCGGTCACCGTACTTAATAAAAAATTGTAATAGTCACAAGTGGTCTAGTCGTCGTTTGCGTATTGTTTATATTTCTGGACAATCTACAGGATTCACATCGTACTAATGGCAGTTGAGTGAAGGCGGATTTATATTTGACTGACGTGATGTGACGTGATGACGGCGCCATCACGACACGTCAGATTAATATGAACATTTTCAGCACCCCCCGCAACCCGCTTATCTGACACGAATCGAGATCGGTTCTGATGCGACACATCAGAAGCCATCAAGACATGACACAACACATAAATGTAAACGTTGTCATATAAAATGTATGAAACCGATTCTGTTCTGATGCGACACGACACGACACGTCAGTCAAATATAAATCCGCCTTTAGGCATTTATTTTGTTTTAGTTTAGCCATCAGTATGTAGGAGTTACCGACGGTGTTGCCAGCGTGAAAGGGTTAAAAATAGAAAGGAGAAGATCAAGATTGTGAAAAAAGTGACTACTGGAATATTGGTCACTTACCATATTATGAAAACGTAATAATGTCTCTTTCCAGCTAGCCAACCATATACAATACAGTTGTAAGTTGTAACCATAAGTTTCCAGAATCTACTGTGTATATAGAGCATATAAGTGAGTCAAAATACAACTTTTCACAAATATTGTAAAGAATATTTCAAATAACGTCCCATCGGAAATCTCAGTCCAGCGAAAATATCAAAGAATCAAGCAAATTCCATTTTACCTGTTTCTGATAAATTAAATAATAAATCTCCATGCCGGTAGCACGACCTCAATCTAGCCGCAGAGTAAAAGCATTGTTTCACTAACTTATTGCCCGACTACATGTTCCATGTTACAATCAGTACAATTTTTCAAGTGCGCGAGTTGACTTGTTAAGTTGTAACTTGACATTTATTTCAACATTCGTAACTTTTAGTTGAGGATTATACGTGTTTGGAATATTGTATTATAAACTGGTTTTTATTTAATAAAATTCAAATTATTTTAGTTAATTTTTAGCTATTTAAATTGTTATTGCTATTGTTGCTGTCTTTAACCGATTTAAAAAAAAAAGGATGAGGTTATCAATTTGAGTGTATTTTTTTACGTGTCTTCTTTAATCATTCATTTTTTAACCAAACGCTTGTCACATGATCACATTTAAATTTGGCTGAGGTCTGACGAGCACTTTTTGTGTTATTTCTAAGAAAGTATATTAACTTGACTATTTTTTTCATTTACCTACGTTGTATTACTGGTCACTCACTCACTTTAGCCTAATACAGTCCACTGCTGGACATAGGCCTCCACAAGTTCGCGGCAAAAATGGAGTGAACTCATGTGTTTTCATTACTGGTAAATGTAATTGAAATCAGTTTTTTTTTTTCGTTTGCAAGCGAATACAAATATTAATTTTCAAGTTTTTATTAGTCGTTGTATCAACGAATGCAGTGTTGCTTATAATTAGAGCAGCAATTATTCATGAAACAAATGAAAGTATACTATTTGATGATTTTTGTTATGTGCTGTCAACAATTATTTAAATAAATAACAGTTTGTATTTGTACAAGTTGTTATTGGTACAAGTATTATTTTAATTGTTAGACATTTTTAAAGTTTTCGGTACATCGTTCTAATAGTAGGGAATTCCGTCAACCCGCATTGGAGCAGCGTAGTGGATTAAGCTCTGATTCTTCTCCTACGTGGGGAAAGAGGCCTATGCCCAGCAGTGGGATATTGCAGGCTAAAGCGAAAAGTGAAGCGTTACATTGTTCTAAATCAATTGAAATTATTTTAACATCTTTTGATAAAATAAAGTTCCGCACCACATTTCTGTCCATCACATCATGTCTTTTCGGGATATATGTAAAAGGTGACCAAAATGATCTCCCTAAGGAAAGGCGGTTACTATATCTAAAATATTATAGTAAGAGCAAAACACTTAACGAAATTTTTTTTTGGGTAGTTTGGAAGGTTAAGGTTTTGTGTAAATTAGTTGATTGATGGATGATGAAATCAAAAAAATTAATACTTGCTCGCCAACCGTAAATGCCAAAAATGTATTAATAACTTGATAAGAATTTCCAGTATTTATGATAACCGAATTTAATTTAAAATTCCAACCGAAATTGGTAATTTTCCAATAATTACAACCAATACCCTGTCCACAATTATTTTCTTGGCACAATTTGAAGCTATTGAGCAAAGAATTTAATTAAAATTTCTTCAAATCTATGTTTATAAAGGAGTTGCTTGACCATCGTACCTTTTGACTGCTTAGATTTTTTTTTACAATATATATTTTTTCACTGCTTACTACTTGATTTAACAAAGATTATTTTTTTTCTTTCAAACTAACTCGTGAAGCTAAATTAGTTTTTAGGTGATTATTGAAATTATCATATTTCACGCATAATTTTCTTTATTTTTCATTTCGTAAAAAAACTTCTATTGATAATTACAAAACATAAAAAAAGAAATGAAATCTGTAACTCATCAAGTTAAGGTGTGACCAAGGCAAACAGGAATTCAACTTTTTATGTTTTTTTTTTCTTTCTAAGAGAGTGAACAGCGGGATCAGAACTATTGCTTTAAAATTAATCTCTTCAATTTTTTAAGTAAACATAATATGCTAGTGTTTGTGTAGATTTAGGCGATACATGAACGAAGTTACGATAAAATAGTTTTGCATAAAATAAATCACGAAATATGTATTTAGAACATATCAATCCAATGACCTACTCTTCATTAATTCCTGCCAACGTTAGTCCGCCAATATTGCGTTCAAAATTCATATATTCCCTTCAAGATACTGTACGAGCAACTTTCCATACAAGCGTCATGTGCATTTTTTAACACGTTTCAAAAACACCGCTTCGTGACCCAAATACTTTGCTGTCATAAATAATTTTTACATTAATGTATCTGCGGAAAGGTAAAATAATTGTAGCAATTTATACTAATATTATAAATATGAAAATGATGTTTGTTTGTTGGTTACACTTTCACAGCTCAACGGCTTAACCGATCACCACGAAATTTAGCATGCACCTAGCTTAGGAACCTGAAAAAAACATAGGCTACCTTTTATCTCGAAAAAATGCGTAGTTCCCGAGGGTTAGCGAAAAAACGATGAACTTAGAGTCAAAGATCTTACGATTTCAACTGAGATTAGCGAAATAATCTCATCAAGGACAAAGCATTGAAATACAATGATTGTTAAAAGAATCGTCTTTATTGATAATAGTTGCCTTTATTTCACTTTAATATATACAAAGAAAGGTAATTTATTGTTTAATAGTTTTAAGATAATTGGAATTGGAATATTGTTGTCGTGTATCGCCGCCGTTATTGAACTGACGTAAAATAAGTAGTAGAATGATGTTAATATATCAAATTAAACTCCGAGTTTGGGTGTAATATATGTAAATATTTATGTATATATTTATATAAGTATTATTTCTAAGTATATTTATCGAAAAAAAAAAAACTATGTAGCTATAACAGTCGGCTGTTACCTATAACACAAGTATTAAGTTGCTTACTTTATATATTATTACTTTACTTAAAAATACCTTAAACTACACTAGTTGTCACTAAACACGTCATGATCACCTATATCGTTTTTGTATGATATAATATATATTTATTATGTATTTAGATATTGTTACGGACACAAAGAAACTAGCGCCATCTAGCGGCAACCATTGAAACCACACAAAGACAGCGATAGCATGAAACTCTCTACTCAATACTAGATGGCGTTAGGGGAACTACTGTGGAACTTTGTAGAAGTATAGTCTCGAAAACCGGGTACATGCGCGAACTTTCCAGAATGGTCTGGGCCTCGTGTCGGCCGATATAAATAGCCGCAGGGAGGCGAGCGAGTGCAGTTCAGTTTGAGCGATCTTCGAGGCGACTTCAAGAGTGAAAACTAGTGATCAAGAGTGGTACCAGCGAAACCTACGACATTGGCTACGACTGAGGACATCGTGAGTGCTTAGTGTTTGAACTTAGTGCTTAGTGTTTGAACCTAGTGCTTTGTGTTGGACCTAGTGCTAGTGCATAAAGTCTTGAAAAGAGTCAGCAGGTCTTTCTCTCCAAATCATTCGAACCCTAGCACGTAACAACTGGTGTCGGAAGTGAGATTTGGAGATGCCATTGACTCCGAGAGAAGACTTCAAGGACTCCAAGGGCGTCAGGACAAGGGCACAACGAGCTGCGGAGGCCACACCTACTGGGGACCAAGCTCCGCCCACCGTGGACCAAGCCCCGCCCACTGACCCCGCCTATCATGCCCCGCCCACTGACCACGCCGACCAGGCCCCGCCCAATCGGGCTCAGGCCCCACCCACTCAGAGTCAGGCCCCGCCCACTCGGGCTCAGCCCCCGCCTACTCAGGCTCAGGCCCCGGCCACTTTGTCTCAAGCCCCGCCCACCGGACCCGCCCACCTTACCACGCCCACCAGCGACACCGTAGCTTCTACAGACTCTCAAGTGGCTCTTCAATTAGGAAGTTTAATTAAATTAATGGAGCTGCAAAGGGCTGAAATTCGTGCTTTGCAAGAATCACAAGAGCAACCAAGTTTCAAATTGCAAGAATCACAAGAGCAACAAAAGGCTGAAATTCGTAGTGCTTTGCAAGAACTACAAGAGCAAACAAGTTTCAAATTGCAAGAATCACAAGAGCAACAAAAGGCTGAAATTCGTGGTGCGTTGCAAGAATTACAGGAGCAAACAAGTTTAAAATTGCAAGAATTACAAGAGCAACAAAAAGAGCTCCAAGAGAAAACGCTTTGGGCTGTAAAAGATGTTAGTGACGCGGTGACTAAGCTTCGAAAAGATGTCGACGTAGTGGAAGAACGAGTTACCGGGTTAGGATTGGATGTTGAAAATGTGAAAACCGGCCTCACTGAACTAAAGAAGAGAGTAGTACGCCTTGAAACCATAGGAATTGCGATGTCTAGTGGAACTACCGGAGTGGCGCAAGGACCAAAAGTGAAAGTGCCGCCATACGACGGCACTACTTCGTGGAACGCTTATCGTCGACAATTCCAGACTGTTGCTACTGCCAACGGATGGACGGAAGAGCAATGCCTGACCGCTCTCACTGTTGCGCTCAGAGGGCAAGCTTTGTCGGTTCTGGAAGCACTGCCACAGACAGGAAACGGGTTCCACGGCTTGATGGAGGCACTTGAATCCCGATACGGAGAGCGACACCTGGAACACGTGTTCCGTGCCCAACTGCGTGACAGAGTCCAACGCTCAGGAGAAGGACTACAACAATGGGCGTTGGAAATCGAAAAACTCGTCAGGAAGTCATACCCAGGAGCCGACACCAAGATGGTAAACACGAATATTGTTCAAGCATTTGTCGACGGAATCAAAGACCTGGAGGTCAGGGCTGCAGTGAGGCTTCGTCATCATACCTCGATAAAGGAAGCATTGGCGCATGCTTTGGAGGTCGAGGCTGTTCGCCATGACATACGGCAGACACATAAGATCCGCGAGGTTTCTGAGGAAGTCAAAGAGGCGAAGGCTCCCACGAAGAAAAGCTATGGAGTAATGTGCTACAAGTGCGGCGAGAGGGGCCATCTTCAGCTCAACTGTCCGCAGAAGAAGACCCAGATAGCAAGGATGGAAAGGATCGAGGAACAAATAGAGGAGCTGAAGAAGCAAGGGGCTTCGCCCCTTGCCCGGGATCAGGAGTATGACTCCAAGACGAAACACCGCAGCGGAAAGGTGCATGGGAATGCCGACGCACTCTCACGAAGGCAGTTTCCGGAAGACTGCAAACATTGTGTTAAGCAAGAATCTAATGAAGTAACATTAAAGCTCACAAGATCAAGTCCTTTGGGTATCTGGGAGAGTGATGCTATGAGGGAAGCTCAAGAAAGAGATGACGACCTTCGGCACATCATCACATGGAAGAAACGGGGTGACGTAAAACCAATCTGGAATGAGGTTGCACCCACTGGCGCTGTCACTAAGGCGTACTGGGCTCAATGGGACAGTCTGATACTTCAAAACGGAATACTCTACCGGAAATGGGAGAAGACTAACGGCAGAGAGTTCCACCTTCAGATAATTGTCCCGAGAACGAGAGTACCAGATATTCTCCGTGAAATACATGATGGCGTATCAGGAGGTCATCTGGGTGTCAAGAGGACGTTAACAAAAGTGCGAGAACGATTCTACTGGTTGCATTGTCGAGATGATGTACAGGATTGGTGCCGCAAATGTACTACTTGCGCTGCTGTAAAAGGACCACAGACCAGGAGCCGTGGGAATCTGCGGTTGTATAACGTCGGTGCACCGTGGGAACGAATTGCAGTTGACGTAGCGGGGCCATTTCCTGTAACGGAATCGGGAAACAAGTATTTTATGGTTGTCATGGACTACTTCACCAAATGGCCCGAAGTCTTCGCCATACCAAACCAAGAAGCTACAACAGTCGCTTCTAAGTTAGTCGAAGAAGTGATATGTCGTTTTGGTGTGCCTCTAGAAATCCATTCTGATCAGGGCAGGAACTTCGAATCGCAAGTATTCCAGGAAGTGTGCAGAATTTTGGGCATGCATAAGACGAGGACCACCGCGTACCGTCCACAGTCTGATGGAATGGTTGAGAGATTTAACCAGACCCTTGAGAGGCATTTAGCGAAATTGGTAGACGACAAACAAAAAGATTGGGACAAGTATATACCGCTCTTCCTTCTGTCGTACCGAACCGCCGAGCATGAGAGCATAAAAGCTACCCCGGCGTATGTCAATTACGGTAGAGAATTACGAATACCAGTAGACCTATTAACTGGAGGGTCACCGGAGGAACCAAATACCGTACAAGACTATGTCAGCGATTTAAGGAAAAAAATGCGCTATATACACGCCTTGGTTCGGGAAAATGGTTTACAGTCAAGTGAGAACATGAAAACCAGATACGACCGGAAATCGAACACGAGCGGCTTCAAGGAAGGGTCACTGGTGTGGCTGCATAACCCAACCCGCCGTAAAGGGAAATCTCCAAAGTTGCAGACCAAGTGGGATGGTCCATACAAAGTGGTTACTCGACTGAATGATGTGACTTACAGGATTCAAAAGCAACCAAGAGGAACATTCAAAGTGGTACACATAGACCGTCTGGCGCGTTACCATGGCAGTAACAACGATGCTCGGGACGAGCATCTCTAAGAGGGGAGTAGTGTTACGGACACAAAGAAACTAGCGCCATCTAGCGGCAACCATTGAAACCACACAAAGACAGCGATAGCATGAAACTCTCTACTCAATACTAGATGGCGTTAGGGGAACTACTGTGGAACTTTGTAGAAGTATAGTCTCGAAAACCGGGTACATGCGCGAACTTTCCAGAATGGTCTGGGCCTCGTGTCGGCCGATATAAATAGCCGCAGGGAGGCGAGCGAGTGCAGTTCAGTTTGAGCGATCTTCGAGGCGACTTCAAGAGTGAAAACTAGTGATCAAGAGTGGTACCAGCGAAACCTACGACATTGGCTACGACTGAGGACATCGTGAGTGCTTAGTGTTTGAACTTAGTGCTTAGTGTTTGAACCTAGTGCTTTGTGTTGGACCTAGTGCTAGTGCATAAAGTCTTGAAAAGAGTCAGCAGGTCTTTCTCTCCAAATCATTCGAACCCTAGCACGTAACAATATGTATGTATTTTATATATATTAGTATTATGTATGTTTATTATTATATGTTATATATTTGTACTTTATTCAAATATTCTAATTCGCACACCGATTATTTGTTTACTTCCTAACTGCACTTTCTATTTCGCGTCCTTTACCCAAAGGTTGTCTGGAAGAGATCGCTCTTTCAGCGATAAGACCGCCTTTATACATCTTTTATTTTATGTTTTTTTTTGTTTTTTTTTTTTAATGGTATACAATAAAGAGTATTGTTATTATTTATTTATTTATTTATTCCTAACTTACACCAAAATACAGACACATATAAAGAAAGATACAATACAAGATGTACAAAGGCGATCTTATCGCTAAATAGCGATTTCTTCCAGATAACCTTTGGGTACTGGACATGATACAGTAGCAGCGGTTAGACAATAAAGAAACTAACTAAAAATACGAGGCATTATCAGACATACGTAGATATAAACTACGATATGATAGACTTACATAAATATAAAAAAACTTATATTTAATAAATTAGTAAATATTTTAGTGTATAATATCGACGGGTGCAAAGTAAAAAAAGTTAACTACAATTTTGAGATTTTTTTTTTATTGCAGTAACTAACTAAAAACTTTATATTCTACAACATGGCAAAATAAAAAATACAAATATCGCCTCATTTCTTGTACTTTTGTCAAGTAAAAGAAGACAACTACTGCTGTTTTGTAAAATTACACGACGTACATGCGTTCAACTACCGCCTGGCCGCTTTTACGCAGTCCGCGCGTGGGACCCACGTTCATTCCTATTGTGTCATCAGTCAGATGTCATGTGCTTCGCCGGCCGGCAACAATGTTAGTTTGTTTTGGCTTTTTACGTATTATGGTTTGTTGAAAGTGTTATCATAATAATAAACCATTTTAATACATCACAATAGACATGGAAAGACGTTTTTGGAAATTTTTTGAATTGGAAAAGTCATACTTATAAATATATGAAAAATCTTTATTAAAGCCAGATTTATTAATTCCTATGTAGAAACGACCAAGTGGTAGTTAACTCAGTTGTCATATTTTTAAGCACAGTGTAGAGGCAGACAACTGCAATATCTCGTAAATTAAACATAATTAGAAGAAATGAAATATACAATTGTTTGTCTTTCTAAAAAATATAGCAGTGATGAAAATTTCAACAAATTTGGTTTGAAATTGATAAAATGGGAGCACTTTTTCCTATTTTGCGCTCTCCTGAAAAGTTGCTGTTTTGTATATAACTCTTTTTACTTTGCACCCGTCGATATATAAAACATACATACACACATATATACATATATTCATATAAATTATTATTAACACAAGTATTAAGTTGCGTACCTTACGAACAGACGACCGTTTGTGTTTTGTGTAGATATTTATTTATTTATTATAGTGACCTGTCAATGTGAATTTGTTTGTTTTTTAACTGACTTCCAAAAATAGGAAGAGGTTCTCTATTCGTTTTTTTAATGTATATTGCCCCAGAACTTTTGACTGGGTGGACCGAAATCTTGACCTTCGCGGACAATTCGCAATATAATTGTATTTGCTCGCGAACGAAAAAAAAAACGATTTCAATTACATCGACAAGTAATATAACGTAAGTAAACAAAAAAATAGTTAAGTAAATACGCATTATCAAAGATTACCCAAAAAGTACTAATCAGATATAGATCAAATTTAAATGGGACCACGTGACAGTAATGAGCTTTTGATTTAAATAAGAATCATCAAAATCGGTACACCCAGTAAAAAAAGTAATCAAGTAAATACGCATTATTAGATATAGCTTGAAAAGTTTAGATTTCAATTAAAATTAAATAGGACCACGTGAAACAACACTTTTCGATTAAAAAAACCCACTGAAATCGTTCCTTCCAGTCAAAAGTTCTGTATGTTACACATAGGAAAATACAATCAAATTGAGAACCTCCTCATTTTTTAGAAGTCGGTTAAAAAGCCAGTTATACATAATTATTATAGTAGGGATCCTTTGCGTTTTAATTCGCTTTGACATTGTAATGATATGATAGAGCAATATCGTGACTATTCGGCAAATATTATTTGAGGCAACTACTAAAATCAATAAAGACGGAATTTTACTGGCCGTAGTAGTTACTTGTCTGTCATACTATACTATCTTTTTGTATTCAGACAGATGTGACCGGCTTGATAAAATTATATCTACTCGTCTCAGCAATAAATTAGGCCTTTAGGTAATTTTGTTGAATCTCAGGATCGAAATTACCAAAGCGATATTTTTATTATTCCATCTTCCCCCGATCCTTCCTACAATTTCCACAATATGCTTAGTCACAATTATGTTAAAATTAATTATGTATATCTTGTATTTTTGTTGGTCTCAACTATTAATAGGGGGTTTTGATAACTCTTTTTATAAGATGACCAACTTTTTATATCAAAAAATTTAACGACGGTACCAAGTGAAAGTATTATCAGTGAAAAACCGATCGGTACAGCTGTGGGTACCTAAAAAAAGATAAATATAATAGGGATATATTTCAGAAAAGTTTTATGTCCGTGTGTCAGGGTCTGTAATTAATTTTTTTTTTTTCATATTATAGTGTTCAAATTTTGCCACATAAAAATATAACAAATAACTAATAAGCTCAATCAGTCTTTAGCTTCAAAAAGTATCTTAAGGCTCACTATTTGTCACTAAATTCGCCATGATTGTCTTTTTACCTTTGGATGACATAAATATGTATGAATTGTTTATATTTATATATGAGTATATGTGTATATGTGAATGTAAGTGTGTAAGCATATCTATGTGTGTATATATATATATGTATAATTTTATAATCTATTATGATGTATTCTAATTTCTATAAAAATTATTTGTACACTTCCTAACCGCTTTTTATGCTCTGTCCTATACCCAAAGGTTGTCTGGAAGAAATCGCTCTTTTAGCGATAAGACCGCCTTCGTAGATCTTCCTCTAATTATACTACTTTTTAACCGACTTCCAAAAAAGGAGGAGGTTCTCAATTCGACTATATTTTTTTTAAATGTATGTTACATCAGAACTTTTGACCGGGTGGATCGATTTCGACAAAAAAATTTTAATCGAAAGGTGGTGTGTGTCAATTGGTCCCATTTAAATTTATATGAGATCTAACAACTACTTTTCGAGTTATATCTAATAATGCGTTTTTACTTGACGCTTTTTTTGTCGACCTACGTTGTATTATACCGCATAACTTTCTACTGTACCGATTTTGATAATTCTTTTTTTGTTGGAAAGGGGATATCCCTAGTTTGGTACCATGATAAGGAAAATTCGTAATAACTTTTTACTGGGTGTACCGATTTCGATAATTTTTAATTTAATCGAAAACTGATGTTTATCATTTGGTCACATATAAATTTTATCGAGATCTGATAACTACTTTTTGAGTAATCTTTGATAACGCGTTGTTACTTGACTATTTTTTCGTCGGTCTACGTTGTATTACTCGTCAATGTAATTGAAGTCGGTTTTTTTTTTTCGTTTGCGAGCAAACACAATTATCGAGTTATATCTAATAATACGTTTTACTTGACACTTTTTTCGTCTACCTACGTTGTATTATACCGCATAACTTTTTACTGGATGTACCGATTTTGATAATTCTTTTTTTGTTGAAAAGGGGATATCCCCAGTTTGATACCATGATAAGGAAACCAGGATCTGATGATGGAATCCCAGAGAATTCGAGGGAAACTCTCGAAAATCCGCAATAACTTTTTACTGGGTGTACCGATTTTAATAATTTTAAATTTAACTGAAAGCTGATGTTTATCATGTGGTCACATATAAATTTTATCGAGATCTGATAACTGCTTTTTGAGTAATCTTTAATAACGCGTAGTTACTTGACTATTTTTTCGTCCATCTACGTTGTATTACTCGTCGATGTAATTGAAAGTCGGTTTTTTTTTCGTTTGCGAGCAAACACAATTATGTTTGTATCTTTTGATGATGTGCAATAAAGAATATTATTATTATTATTATTATTATTATTATTATAACTGCGACTCCTGACTATTATAATGATGATGATAAAAGTACAACACTCTCTTCAACCTAAAACTTACCATTAAATTTTTAAGGGCATATAAAAAACGAGTATGCTTTAGACCACACGACTGAAATAAAACTTAATTTAAATATACTTAACTTAAATATACTAAACGTAACTGGCTATGAGAGAAAGAGAGAAGGAAAATATATGCTCGCACCTCTCTATCTTGCTCCGTTCGCCTCACTCGATCACACTTTTCGTAACGCTCTCGTCACGCATTCACCAGTTAATTACCCAAGTCAAGCGTGCGTAAAGAAATAATAACAAGCAGGGCTGAAACTTTGTTAACCATTTTTCTCTTTATCTTTAAAGTATTAAAAATAAATACACACAATGTCTTTCCTGAGGAAACACGACGACACGTGTGTTATAAATAAAATCAATAGCCACAAGTCTCGACGATACGTGAGCGAAGGCAGCGTGTGGAAATAAAAGTCATACGTTGATTTTATTTATGACTGAAATGCTGAAAGTCGTAACGTATTAATGTTTTTTAACCCTTCAGAGGAAAATTACAGCAATAGGTATGAAAGTAAATATGGTTGAATAGTCAATTTGAGCACGTTATATCGCAATAAGGTTGTCTTTTAGATTTGAAAGTAAGTTTAAAAGAAATAAGGGTATTAAAAAAAAAAACACGTTCCAAATTTCTGATGACCCTTGTCAGTCTTATATGATATATACGAGTATGTGTTCTTACAAACATTTTTTTATATTTTCTCTTTTGTATGGAAATCTGCGTATTTCGAAGAATGTGTATTTTTTTTACTGTATTGTAGTGTGTCGTTTGTGAAATTTACGCTATAATGAGCAAAATTGTATCGTAAGAATAACATTTTAAAAGGTATCAGTACTCCAAAAATTAGTTAATTTAACACTAACTTAGTAGATATACACACATCCACACACACACTCAGTCAAACACATACACACAAACACACATGCACATACATAAACACCTGCAGACACATACACACATATTTGTCTCTAGGTCGTTAACAAAAGACTTTTCCACAGAATAGCGGATAAAGGATGGTTTATTTTTACTAGAAAACGCTAAAACATCAAACTTTTCTTATGTTCTAAAAATGACCTTTTTTAACGATAATAGCAATCGACTTCGAGAGTTATAGAAACTTTTATCCCAAATTCTGAAAAATATTTCTATCTAAAATAGTTCGTTAGTAGTGTCGACAAGATAATCATATTTTCTCATCATTTCATTCTTTCTTTTTCTCTGTAACTAGATCGGCAAAGAAGCGTACGGCTCACCTGGTGGTAAGCAATTACCGTAGCTTAAAGAAGTCTGCAACACCAGAATCACAAGCGTGTTGCCGACCCCATCCCCGGTTCTCCCCAGGAGCTCTGGTCACCTTACTCACCAACAGGAACACAGCACTGCTTGAAAACAGTGTTATTTAACTGTGATCTTCTGTAAGGTCGATTTACTACGCCAGTCGGGCTGCTCCATATTTTGAGCAGGAAATTTCCTGCTGTGCCCTACCTTAGTTACTACCTCAGTCATAGTATGAAGATACGTAAATATTTAATAAACAGTCTGACCCTATCTACTACTGCTACTGATGTATGGATTTTTATATAAACTATATTTTATATGTATATTGTCTTACCACATATCAAAATAGATTTAACGAACATATCAAAATAGTATTAGCCAATATGGTGCAGTCGATCAGAAGCTAAGTCCGTGCATACATTTCGTTACTCCATCCAACTCAGGCGCTTTCTGCACCTAATTAAAGGAGTCACTCACTGTGTATTATAATAATAACTCTTTGGTAGTGAAATAAATATTCATTTTTTTATATATTTTTTCATTTATCTCATTTATTATGTGTACAAGAATCGTTCATTAAGAACCATAAATAGCCATACCTTCGAGTATAATTTTATTTACAATTGAAACATTTTAGTCTTCATTATTAAGAAATTTATAACTTTTACCTGCCATTTCAGTTCAAACGTTTAGTAATACTTTAATATTCGCGAGCGCTTACTATTCAGTTATTTTAAACTTTCCAAAAAGTTAGACAAAGGTAACAATTGCAGATAGTTTCGAATCAGTTTACATTTTAAAATAGAAAGATATTTGTCTATAATTCACCATTGCTGCTCGAGTTTTCTTACAAAGTGATGCAGCGTTCTGTGGGCGGTTATTTTCAAAGTTCCTTTATTATGAACAGTACAATACAGCTTTAATTTATTTCTTCAACGATAAGACAGTACCTTTCCTGAGGTTTATATTTCGAACTCTTCTATTTTTCGATTGAATTTTCAAAGTAAATAGCATGCAATATATTAAGATATATCTTCTGTAACAAGGAATTTCGTACAGAAAAAACCGCTCGAACTCATATTTAAATACGAAGGAAAATAAAAATATTGACAGAAATTAAAGAGTATTTAGGCAATATTCCATTTCTATATAATCATTCTTTTGTTTATTTTTAATTTGTATTCTTAAAAAAGAGATAAGTGAGAAAACTGAACTATAAAATCTTGCTGTTGAAATGAACACAGGAATATATCTATAGTAATATATCTATCAAGGATTACATAATTCGTATAATAAATCTCAATATCTAGATGTCCTAACCAAACAATATTATTGTTTTAGAAAATCTCATGAACAGCGGAAGAAAAGAAAATCTGCAACTCCCAAGAGAAATCTTAATACATCGATGTTATACTTATGTCTCAGCGGAGTATCTTGGAGCATTGCGTTCAGTCTCTTGAAAAACAGGCATTTGCTTGGAAAGTCTTTTTTGACCGACTTCAAAAAAAGAGGAGGTAACTCAATTCGAACGTACATATATTTTTTTTAATGTATGTTCGGGGATAACTTCGTCGTTTATGACCGATTTTGATAATTCTTTTTTGTTGGAAAGGAGATATCCCAAGTGCGGTACCATGATACCAGAAGAAAACCAGGATTTGATGGTCCCAGAGAAATCGATGGAAATCCTCGAAAATCGTAGCGACGACTATTGCGTTTGTTATTTTTTTTCGTCTACTTACGTTGTATTACTTGTCGATATAATTGAAGTCGGTTTTTTTCGTTTACGAGAAAATAGAATTATTGTAAATGAAGTTCTAAATCTTTACAATACAATGCAAGTTTATTTTACTATACGCTAAAAAGAAAAGTGAAATTTTAGAGAGCAGCATGGTGTATTAATCTCCAATTTTTCTCTTATATGGATAAAGAGGCCTAGTAGTGGAATATACGTATAAACTCTTTTTACCTTTTTTTATCTATAAACAGATCAAAATTTGATCTCAGTAGTAATAATATAGATGTATATCTGTATTTGAAACCCCTTTGGGAGTAGTGTAGATCAAATTTCGAAAGTTACAAGAAACAGTTAATTTTCACATATTCGTATACATCAAATAATGTTATGAGTTGGTCTGAAATAAGTTAGTTCCCCGCAGACTTAAATGTTGATAAAACATGCGATCCCTCCAGTGTATTTATGTTCAAGTTATTATCATATTAGATACACCTACGTGAGCATGTTTTGAAGTAATAACAAATAATCTTAACACACACACTAACACACTTTTCAATGAATGTATAAATTATGTATAATATCAATTACTTGCTGACCCGACAGACGCTGTCCTGTCTTAGCTATGAATATTCAATTCGAATTGATATCATTACATAGTATAAAACAAAGACGCTTCCCGGTGTCTGTATGCCTAGATCTTTAAAACTGCGCAATGGATTTTGATGTGGTTTTCTTTAGTAAATAAAATGGTTACAGAGGAAGGTTTATATGTATAATACATCCATAATATAGTAGAGGAACACTGATATTTATTGCAACCGTGCGAAGCAGGGGCAGGTCGCTAGTAATTAATAAAAAATATATTTAACAAATAAGTTTTATAACCAACTAGCTGTGCCCGCGGCTTCGCCCGCGTTGAAATCAGTGTGTCACAAAAAATTCCCGGCAAACTTTCAGTGAAACTCTCATCAAAATCGGCTTAGCCGCTCCGTAAACCTTCCTCTTGACGCCCTCTCTCTATTGGTGAAACCACATGAAAATCCGTTCAGTAGATTTTGAGGGAATCGATTACATACACTTTCTTTGTTTTATTATACACTAACTGTTGCCCGCGACTACGTCCGCGTGGTTATAAAGATATGCGTTTCTATTAAGATGTTTAACGCAAATTACTTTTTTATTTCAGTCACTTGAAATGCTTATCAGACTGAGTAACTTTTTAAAAGGCACAATTTAGTATAATTTAAAAGTTGTTTTTATAAAACCTCTCTATACACCACATTTTTAGTTTTATTTTCCGGCTGCAGTATAAATAACCTATCAGGTGAACATATAGCTACTGCATATGTTTCATACAAACTCGCAAAAACACAACAATCACAATATCGCAAAATCCGCTCTTAGCGGACGTCTACTAACAATAATCTACCTCCTTGCCAAATTTCATCTTTGTCCATCCTTGATGGATCGACCATCCAGCGGTTTTTGAGTTCTCGTGATGAGTGAGTCAGTAACTTTTCTCTTATATATATATATATATAGATTACGATGCATTATTTGGACACCTCCTTACCAAGTTTGTAGCTGTTATAGTTTCGGAGATTTCGTGATGAGTGAGTCAACCTACCATCCCCCGTTTTAACCCCAAAAGGGAGTTGATTTCTGAATATACATTATTTGGACATCTATAGAGCTTATATTTTAAATTTCAAGTCTATTACTTCAAAAACATAGGACATTCATACAAACTTCCAACCCCCAAACCTACCTGCCAAATTCCAAGTTTGTGTTATAGTTTCGGAGATTTCGTGATGAGTGTCCTTTCGCTTTTATATATATATATAGATGTATATATATGTTATCTGTGTATAATATGTAATAATAAATTCTCTTCTATTCTATTCTGTTCTGATCATTTCTTTTCTATTCTGTTCTATTCTGTTCTTATTCTGTTCTATTCTGTTCTATTCTGTTCTATTCTGTTCTATTCTATTCTATTCTGTTCTATTTTATGTTCTGTTTTGTTCTATTCTTTTCTATTCTGTTCTGTTTTGTTCTATTCTTTTCTATTCTGTTCTGTTCTATTCTGTTCTTTCCTTATTCTGTTCTATTCTATTCTGTTCTGTTCTGTTCTATTCTATTCTGTGTGTTGAGTTTCGTAAAATCCTTTCCTAATGGATGTCTACGTCCTATAAGGAATCTACCTGCCAAATTTCAAGTTTATAGCTGTTATAGTTTTGGAGATTTCGTTATGAGTGAGTCAATCTACCATCCCACGATTAACCCCAAAAGGGAGTTGATTTCTAAAGGTACATTATTTGGACACCTTCTCACCATCTACAGAGCGTACATTTTAAATTTCAAGTCTCTTACTTCAAAAACATAGGACTTTCATACAAACTTGCAACCCCCGTTTTACCCCTTTAAGGGTCGAGTTTCGTAAAATCCGTTCTTAGCGGATGTCTATATTCTATAAGGAGCCTACTTGCCAAATTTCAACTTTGTAGGTGTTACAGTTTCGGAGATTTCGTGATGAGTGAGTGACCTTTCGCTTTTATATATATTATAGATATTCTGAAAATTCTGCGTGAAACATCATAAGGTGACATTAGAAAAGTTTATATGTATTGTCCAAAGCGCTAAGGTTAGATTAGAAACAACTTTATGTGGTGTTTAAGTATTCTTACATTTTCTAATTTTCAGCACAATTTTGTTAATTTATATATATATACTAGCTGACCCCGCAAACGTTGTTTTGCTATATATGTTTTTAGCCCCGTTTATTCCCCCCCCTCTATAACTTAGGGATATGAAAAATAGATGTTGTTCGATTCACACAAAATTTCATGAGAATCGGTTAAGCCCTTTCGGAGGAGTTTAACTACAAACACCGCGATACGAGAATTTTATATATTAGATATTCTGACGGTGTATTGCGATTATTGCTATTATATACTATCGGCTAGTGACTATTTTTAGAAGGTAGAAACGTCGTGTAGCGGCGTGTAATACCTATATTTATCTTGTCATTTACTTGTCTGTTCTAGAACGGCCCTTCTGATTTGTAATTAATAATGTATCGTTACTATTTTTATTTCCTTATTCAAGCATACAAAATATTGAGGTCATGTAATCTAGAAAAAAAAAAATATATATATATATATATAAATGTGTTTAAAACTAATTTTCTGATTTCACTAGGATTGGATCTCAAGAAAAGTGTTTCTCCGCTAAAATTTTCATTCAAAATTATATATAAAATTAACTACGAAAGCCCATTTTAACCTTCGTAATGACATGGTTAACTTATGACGAGGGATTTCCCAAATGGCCAGCAGTCGATACATTAAATATTGTTTAACAGTTTCATTATGTGTTTAACAGTTTCATAATTATAATGTTCCAAGTTTGACTATGACATATTGACTGAATTAAGAGTTAACTTCTAACAAAAAATCACAATGGCCAACAGTACAAACCAAAACAATCTGTTTATAGACAATTTTGAGTAAGAAAGGAGGTCAAATATATAAGATTTACTCACAAGTACGCACACTAAAAATCCTGTAAGTATAGAACAATTATTTCATTATTACCAGAGCTATTTACAAGGGAAGTGTTTTTAAAGTAGCATCGCTTCCCTAAACCTTGATAGAGAAAAAAATAGAAAGATAGGATTTTAATAAATGAAATAAAATAAAAAATACTGAGAATTCTAAGTCCGTGTACGGCCTACTTCATATTTGAACAAAGTACTTATTTACAGACACACTAAATAGGTGTACCTACTGAATACTCCATATCTACTTCATCATTTGAATTAATAAAAATAATCAAACTGACTTAAATATCCACTTCTCTCAATACTATAATACAGACTAGTCAAAGAACGTCGATAAATTCAATCATTGCTCCTTTGGAGTAAATTCAGTCCTCCCGACGATTTAATTAAGCAAATTATTGATGGTTCGACGATGGGGAAATTCTTGAGAGGAATCGAAAGCATTAAATAGAATACATATTAATCTAAACGTATAATGAAATTGTAAAAACTCTGTAACCTTAACAATCATTCTAGCGATATTAGAAAGTAATCTTAACAAAAAAAATTAACTAATGTACAAAGAAATATACTGTATAGTAAGACATAGAAACAGCAAATAAAACTAGTTCACTAAGTTTCCGCTTAAGATATAACTATAAGGTATTATTTTTCATAGTTACGTTTGCGTGTTTTTATTAAAATTTTCAATATAAATAAATAAATATCTTATAGCACACGGTCGTCTGTTCCTTCGGTAAGCAACTTAATGCTAGTTATATATAACAGCCGACTGTTACACCTAAACATATTGTTTTGATAAATATGCATAGAAATAATTTATATAAATAAATACAAATATTACACCCAGACTCAGGCGGGAATCAAACTCAACACCTCCGGAGCAGAAAGCAGGGCCACTACAAACTGCGCAAACGGGCTAGTCAAATAATTATATAATATAACTAGCTGACCTGGCGAACTTCGTATCACCTTATTTTTTTCTGAAATATAATAATAACATAATATATCAAAATAAAATATAGCCTATCTTTTAAGTTGGATCAAACTGCACACGGTGTGCAAATTTGACTAAAATCGGTTAAGTAGTTTAGGAGTCCATTGAGGACAAACATTGTGACACGAGATTTATATATATTAAGATTTACAAGCAATAATCAGTAGTATACGGACTTTAACTTACTTTTTGTAAATATTATCTGAAGTTAAAATAATTACAAAAACGTAATCAATGTATTTATTCCAGTCAAAGAACTGGCATTCTTTGCTGTTAACAGTAATATATACTATTATGTCTAATACACTAGTAAACATTAAATATTTACTTTAGGTGAAGTTCTAAATAATAAATTTGTTGCTGTACTCGCGTGTACGTCACGTCTTATCGCTCTGAGGCTTACAGCTATTGATTTTATTATCGGCAATGTTAGTGCCGAGTTTCCTCAGGTAAGCGCTGTTTAGAATATTTTTCTATATCATTTTTTCTAAGAAAAAATAAAAAATTCAAATTTACATTTAACTAGCGACCGAGTCGAATTTGGTTAGATATTCTCACTAATATAATAATTGTGTTTGCACACAAACGAAAAAAAAACCGACTTCAATTTACATGAACAAATTTTTTTTTTTTCTTGTTTTGCAAGCAAATACAATTATTCCTTAAACGATTTCGTTTATTGTGAAGTCAGTTAAGACGAGTATCAGTGTGAACGAAGTAACAATGTGCTATGATTTTTTTAAATATCATTATTTAGGTTTTATAAGTCTGTCTAGGATGTGCCTTGTCCGTTAGTTAATTGGCTAATGTAATGAAAACATGAAACAATAGAAAGATTAACTTAACTGCGGATATTCTTAAAGAAAAGTAAGAGCAAAAGACGTTTGGAAACTTTTGCCTTTTGAAATAATACGTAATATTTATCTTTGACCGATTTTCATGCGATTGAAGAAATCTTCCTCGCGTACTTAATAAGTGTAGTTAAAGAACAAAATGTTTTATACTTTTTTAAATTACATAAACGCTATTGGATAAAGGCATTAAGATACTCAGATACGTATAAAGCATCGAAATTAAAAGAGTGAGTGAATTCGTATTTTTTTTTTTTGTAACTCGCTCCCTTGTCACATTATTCTACAGTCTGGTCCCATTAAAAAAAAAATATGCAAATGCTAAAACTTTTTAATTTAACCCAAAAATTATTTCCCCAATTGTTTAACGATTTTGCAAATACGTCTTTATTGTTAAACTTTTTAGTCAAAACCGAAAGAACCGTAAAAACTGATTTATCTCGCATTCGACTTTGATTGATTTAAAGAAGCAGACACGGGATATGAGAGTATTATTATTATGAGAATTTCAGACAGCTTTTAGACTACTCAAATAAAATTGAAATCAAAAATTACTTTATTCAAGAAGTCTTCAAAATTACTTTTGAATAGTAAGTTCACAATTTAAAATTACTCGAAATACAGATTGTGCAGAAAGGAATCGGCAAGTCTAGGAAGAAAAAACTCCGCAGTTAATCCTGAAAAAAAAATGAAGGTGTATGTATATGATTTTACAGCTTATTATCATTCCTCGGTTGTTACCTTTTTTTTTCTTAAGTTACTTGCCTAGTGGGGGTCATTTAGTTTGCTTATAAACAGAAAGTCAAATGTATGTCACAGTAAAATGTAAATTATTCATGTATTTCGAAAAGGTTATGTCAACATGAGTTTGAGGTTCCAGTTATATTGAACTTTAAAAGTTTTGAGGGTTGTATTTGCTCGGGGCGTAACGACGTAAATTCAAACATATCGTTAAAATCGACATGATTTTATGTACTTATTCGTGGCAAGTTTATATGCTATGTTCTGCGTCTGTATATTTGATATTTTCAAACTGAGCGTTAGCCTACCTCAGAGACGATGACTCAATAATTCCATTAAAGCCGAGGAGTTACAGGTTATTCAGGAGACACCACAAAGCGTTTTATTATAAATGAAACCTAAAACTTTCTATTTTTTTTTTTTATTCTTTATTATAGCCATACAGCCTTAAAGGCTAAGTAGGCTAACTTTCTATTTAAAAATCCTACAAATTAACTTCACTTGTAACTTATTTGTGTATCCTATTTTTTGTAATGAAAGAAGTTATGTTTGAACGTGGAGTCTGTTCTGATATATTTGTTTATTTTTGGGTCTTAGTATTGAGGTAACTACTATTGTTTTATGCTACGTCCTTTGACACTTTAAGACGTAAGTACCTATCCTTTTGATGGTTTATTTGTAACAGATATTTACAATAACTTCTACCATAAAACTATGTAGTAGACATAATATAATCACGTTATTATTCTGGAACCAGGGACGGACACTTTAAAAAATAGTTATATTCATTTTTCCACATCTTCGGCTACGACAAGATTTGGACAAAAATGTAAAAGATAAAAAAAGAAATGCCTAATTGAAGTAAAAACAAACTTAATATCGTATTTAAATATTTTCATAGAATAAACTTGCTTTAAAATGAGTTAAATTAGTCTCAATAGTCGTCATAAGCTTATGGAGTTCGTTCAAAAATATAAAGTTAGAGTGACTTCTATTGAAACTTTGATTGCCTTTTTTTAAGTGTACAAATAAGCAAATACTCTGTTAGTTTTTGTTAACGGAACGGCAACGTCGCACATGCGTTATTGCATGCAAACTTTATGACGCTTGTTGTAGCATGCGCCGCAAATTAAGGTCCTACCTACAATACTTAATTTCACGGACTATATCACATGCGGACAATAATAACTGTTAACTTGAAAATTTACGAAATATACAATTTAAAAAAAATATGAATCACGAAATATTTTAACTGATAAATTTTATAAAAGCGCTTGTTTATAAAAATTGCTCAACTTAATATTACATAATGATGGTCTATTTATCATTCATAAAGGACCATTTCCGACCATAAGCTACTGAAATAGAACTACAAATTATTTAGGTCGGCTAAAAAAAGGGTGACTACGTTAGCAATTTTAAGACTATTTTTGTTCAGTTATTATAATTATGGCGCCGCGTTGGCGCAACAGTCACAGCCATGGACTGCCTGTTGCGCAGGCGGTTACGGGTTCGATCCCCGCACATGACAAACATTTGTATTGGCCATACAGGTGTTTGCAGTGGTCTGGGTGTTTGTGCAGTCCTTGTGGGTCTCCCCACCGTGCCTCGGAGAGCACGTTAGGCCGTCGGTCCCAGCTGTTATCGTGTACACCTGCTAGCGATCGTTACTCTTTAGTAGAGAATATATCCGCCAACCCGCATTAGAGCAGCGTGGTAGATTAAGCTCTGATACTTCTCCTACATGGGGAAAGAGGCCTATGCCCAGTAGTTGGATATTACAGGCTGAAGCGATTATAATTATATAAAGCCTATCATGCTATATTAAATTATATATAGCTATGCTCTAACGTGACTATGTCCAATTTTATATTGGTAATGTACAATTTTCGGTCCCCTAAACATTGTCCGAAAGATATTGTAGTGTCCCCATTCACTACCGCTGCCGTTTATGATATTGGGCCAAGCACGCCAATCATACGATGATCATAAGATAGTAACACCTGCGCATAGCGAACACGTGCGACCAACGTTACTCCGCCTTCAAGCAAGATGGATGCGCCTGCGCCCTTTGTTCTACGCCCCGCCGCCATGTTCGCGCTATTGTCTCGCACCCCTACTCAAGCGAGTGACGTCACAGTGGACAGTGTTTACGAGGATCACCTGATCTCCCACCACACTGGACACTATCCTGAAGAACGACAGGGACTATAAAAGGACCTCACACCCAATCAGCACTAGTTCGTCTGCGCCTCGACCATCGACAACTTCTCACAGCGCTCCGCATTCTCCTCCATTTCGACGATGTTCTAAGCCGAGGTGCGATCTCGCTAGGAGACACCCTTAGGATGACCCCCCCCCCGTAATTACCCACCCCCCCGTAAGTATAATTCTTAGTAATTCGAATTTCATTCCGTCTCCCTAGTCTCTTTACTAAATCAGTAAATTAATCAAATAGATAGGTAACGTTTTAGATATCTTGGATACCTAACCCGAGTCAAGCAGCTACAATATTTGAGAGAAAAGTTAATACCATCATCATCATCATCATTCCAGCCTATTGCAGTCCACTGCTGGACGTAGGCTTCAGAAGTTCGCGCCAAAAATGCGCGAACTCATGTGTTTTGCCCATAGTCACCACGCTGGGCAGGCGGGTTGGTGACCGCAGGGCTGGCTTTCTCGCACCGAATACGCTGCTGCCCGTCTTCGGTCTATGTGTTTGAAAGCCAGCAGTTGGATGGTTATCCCGCCATCGGTCGGCTTCTTAAGTTCCAAGGTGGTAGTGGAACCTTGTTATCCCTTAGTCGCCTCTTACGACACCCACGGGAAGAGAGGGGGTGGCTATATTCATTGGTGCCGTAGCCACACAGCACAAGTTAATAAAGTTAATTAGTTAAAAAGTTAATAAATAGGTTAATATTCTCACAAAAATACTATATAACTGGTTACATTAGTTATGAATTAAGCAAAAACAGACGAAATCCTGTTACGTTTTTTTCTTTTTGTTTAGTCTACTAATAAAATCAATAATTTTAATTTCTACATTTACATTTCGTAGACAATAAAAAGTTTGCATAGTTTCTCTTCCATCCACATGATGTGGATGTTTTCGTTTAATCTCGTGAAATAAGAGAATTTCGTAAACAAGTCATTTCACTGACAAAATTTTAACAAGTGACCCAAATAGTTGTTCCTCTAACAAACATGCTTATTGGGTCTGCGCTAGACGAGCTACAAAGGATTTCGTTGAATACACAACATTTGTACACATAAAATATACATGCAACTGTACATAATATATGAATTAATTTAAAGGACTCATATGTATGTAGCCGTTCCGTTCTCCATGATAAATATATATTTTTGAATTTCACTATTATTACGTATGATAGAGAAGACAGGAATGAGTTTGATCGATGTGGTCGAGATTGCAATCTCAATAGAATTTTGAATACCGCGATAAGAGTAGGTATTTTATGTCTTTTATGATTAATTCTTAACTTAGAGCAACATAGAGTTTGATTGCGGTAATTATTATAGATGATACTTATTGATGAATAAGTTTAAGTAAAGGATGGGCCATAAACTTTTGCAATTTTGAAACGTGAATAGAAATAAATCAAAAATGTTTTTGGAGATGATATAGGTATTTAAAGTAATAAGTCTTTATTGTAATTTACTTTTTAAATATTATATCACTTAAAAGTGCTCCGTTTCACCGTTAGCACCCTTGCATCGACTACGCAAATTCTCGGAAAACTCGAACGAACGATTCGGACTCGGAAAACTCGCTGTCACACGTTGTTAGGGATCGCGGCCGCCACCTTGTAAATGTTTTCATTTAATTTAGATATTGTAGTTAAACCGACCGATACTCCGACCGAAAATTATATCTCTATATATAAAACTTCGATTTTTTCAGATATTTCTACGAGAAAAAACGCAAGGTGTAAGATCTCTCTTACACGTAACCGAATCGACGTAATCCGTATTCAATTCTGAATAGGTATAGTAACGTAAGAATACTGTACACAACAAACACGCTGATCGTTTTTGAAGTACCGTGTTGTGATACAAATTTCATTAAGCGACCCACAAATACACAATAAATAATACACTACGTCACCTGTTAAGTTCCAATAACGATTTTTGAAAAATCGAATCAGGGTAGAGGGTTTCTATTTGCAATTTTTTTGTTCCATCCTATATATTAAATCATAGCTAACAATGCCATTTAGCTTTAATTTAAAAAGATTTCTGACTAAATTCATGTTTAGCTCATATCAATATCTACGTATTTTTTGGTAAATATTGTTTAATAAAAAAAATTCGATCGCGCATACATTTAGATTATTTAATTATCTATTCGTTAGGATATAACTGAAATTCATTTTAAATAGCTTAGAAGAAAAAATATGTAAGTTCCATATCAACGTACAAGAGCAAAATGTTAACAGCTTTTAAAGTTAACAGAGTGCCAGAGGCTCTTTTATAACTACATAGTCCAGTTTACGTGTAGATATCAATTTACTTTGTTAGTAAAAAAGTGTAATGTTCATAATTAAATAATTAAAAAAGCGCTAATTTCAATGATAAAATATAGATGTAGATGTGTGTGTAGAAAAAAATATAGATGTGTTTCGTCCAAAATAAATAGTTAAAAAATCCGTCAGCGTCGGACCACGTCCTCGTTTTACTAGGCAGTCACAGAACTGTCGATTTGTAGTTATAATAAATCGCCTGTGTTATTAATATATAATGCATGTTTAACAAAAGCCATGGGCCATTTTGAGCCCGTGGATGTCAATTTTTAAATTAAAAAAAAAGTTTAATTATTTAGATGACTTTCATATTATGGTAGTTGTTAATCTATGGTAACAGTGAGAATTATTTTACTAAATCCGTTGTCAATAATAATTATAACCTGCGAATGAGTCAATCAAATAAAAAAAATTGTTACTTTGCCTTCAAAAGGCGCTAGTATTAAGTAACACCATGAAATCATGGAAGATAGATTTTTTCCCTTTTTTCCTATGGTTAAATGAACCCCATGTCAAGTAGGTCATTTAAATTAATAAATATATTAGGTATCTTTTCTTTGACATTCTACATGGAGAGAGACCTAGGGCCAGCAATAATAGGATGATACAGGCTAAATCAAACGGCCGATTGAACATTTTTGTAGTAAACTGTATTAAGGTATTATTTACCGTAACATCAGCGCAATTAGATAAAAAAACACAGTACTTACTTTTGTTTCAACTTGTTTTACAAATTTAATTTATGTTACTGAAAACTAATTAATTTATTTTTTTATCTTTTTTATTTATTTATTTATGCATAAAAACTTAAAGCTAACATTACAGTAAACTCAATGCGTTAGTTAATTGTTACAGATTAAATATCACTCATGACAATGAAGAATTATATAGGTTTTACTGCTGTAAAAATTGTCAAATGTGTCTCAATCTTTCCAGAGATAAGCCCTTGCAAACCTACGAAAAAATCACAGACTTTACCTATTTATAGAAAGAAATAAAAACTTTTGTATTACACTAATACAGATCGAGAAGCGAAATGAAAATAGTCAACCGACTTTCCAGTTGGCCACGGAACAAACTCAAACAATTTCCATAAGTTTTGACAAGTTTTCTGACGTATAATTAAACTGACGTTTTCGTTAGCTGACTATTCTATAAGTTTCATTTTACTATTTAATGAGACGTCGTCCGGAATTTAACAAAAAAGTTATTGTTCCGTTCGCAGAGTTATAAAATAAATAAATTTCTAAAATAAAAGTAGCCTAAAGTTACCCCTTATCAGCTATCTGCCAATGAAAGTTCCGTCAAAATCGGTCCAGCCTTTTCACAGACAGACAGACAGACAAAAATTGTAAAAAATGTTATTTTGGTATCGTGTAAACATCCATATGCATTTAGTAAAAAGCGGTTATTTTAATATTACAAACAGACATTCCAATTTTATTTGTTTGTAAACATGTATATCAATGACTAGAAAGATTCTGATTAAGTAAACAATGTTCTCTTTATGTATTCTACAAAGGTAGTAAACAAGCGTACGGTTCACCTGGTTCGATGGTGAGCGGTTCCATAGCCTTAGGGGCCTGCAATACAAGGAGCATTGCAAAATCATTGCTGACCCTTAATCCGACCCTTCTCAGGAATGACTACATGACTCACCTCAAGAACATAAAGTTACTTTCCCAGTCCGGTTACGGTTCACGGTCCAGTTACTTGTCAGACCTTTTCTAGTTATTGTCACAATTATAAAATAATAATCAATTTTATGCACAAACACGAAATGAGGACTTTGTCTACTGCAGTGTGATATTTACGGTTTGTTACACCATGCATAAAATAAATTAAGTGAATTTAAATTTAATTTAACATGCGCGACGTTGGAGTCATAAATCTTTCATTAAATTAATATAAGTTCTGCGTTAATGTTATTATTTTGTATTATTTTCGTTATTTTTTTTTTGGTTCTCATTTGATTTATCAATCTTACTTAGTGAAGTTTATATTTTGAATTTTTATTAAGAACTAAATATTTACAGATAGTTATGGTACAAATCATGCCCACGTGGAATGGTGTCAAGAATGCTGGCAGCATTTTCCCGTTGAATCGCGATTCTCTGGGCAAAAAATGTACCAGCCCTCTTGTCACTAGTGGAGGTAATAAGGCATGGATTAATCTCTTTTAATAAAATTTTAGCACTGCTACTTCAAGGTCTAAGTGTTTCCTGTAAACGGCACAAAAGTGTGATTTAGAACAGGTGACGAATTATTATACTGTTTTTTTTTTCCAGAGAATTCTCATAGCGATTTAGTTTCATATAGTAGTAGCCTCTTCGTGTAGAGGAATAGATAAGATATCTATATTATATATCGCCCATGACTATTAAAAACGTCGGATGTGAAAAACAGCAACTTTACAGGAGAGCGATTCAAAGTGTAAATCGCGTGTATCTTTTTACTCATTTTAAGCAGGATCATGAAATTTTAGAGTAATGCTGTACAGGCTATTTATATTTTGGATAATATTATTACTAGCCGGTATTTAATGTGTAAATATGAGAAAAGTCACTTGTTAAATTTTTAACGGGTTAAGACTAATACTGATTTGTCAGAAGTACCACAACCGACATTGTTGCTTGTACGAAATTGATGATTGCTTGTCGGAAGTTCCATTTACGTCATTGTTCATTGTTAGTATTTATAACAAATGTATGTCGTATGTAAATATTACTAAAAAACAAACACCAAAAATTTAAAAAAGTGAATATATTTATTTAGAAATAACAAAGAAAAGTTTGTTGAATAAAGGAAATCGTCAAAATAAATACAAAATATTTCTTTTGACTTAAATAACTCAACCATCCTCTCACCCTAGCCCTCTTCCCGGGGGTGTCGTAAGAGGCGACTAAGGGATAACACAGTTCCACTACTACCTTGGAACTAACAAAGCCGACCGATGGCGGGATAACCATCCAACTGCTGGCTTTGAAATACACAGGCCGAAGACGGGCAGCAGCGTCTTCGGTGCGACAAAGCCAACCCTGCGGTCACCAACTCCCTGCCCAGCGTGGTGACTATGGGCAAAACACACGAGTTCACGCCAGCAATGGACTGTGATCGATGGCTGAGATGATGAAATAACTCAACAAATACTTACAGCTTTTGTTTTTTTTTTTTAAAGTAATATTCAGATTAACTAAATCAAATCAATCTTCTTATTGACAATCAACAATTGGTGGCATAACTAAAATCCACTAAACAAAACACAAAATCTTCTATAATAATTATCTAGATTTAATAAGACACTTGGGTAGTAATCAAAGATTTGGTTAAATCTAAGACTTATATTAATATGTTTTAGATTAATCAATGAAAATCAGTCTTCTTCATCCAAGAAGATTCCTTCCGATACATTATAGAATTCTAATAAAAATTGTGATATCTTTTGGGGATTACTCACTTAAATGCGTCCTAAAAATTATATTTATATTAAATTCTGTCAAAACTGTATCATAACTGTTACATATTTCATATGTGTCCAGTGTAATTAATATAATTCAAAGCAAGGATTTAAAATCCAATATTTCTGGAGTTGTTATCACTTTAACTTCATTAGGTTCACCTTCAGCTTTGGCCCAGCGAACGAGACAGCACCATTCCTCTGGTATATAATATAGCATCTTGCGTTCACTATGCGCTCGATGATTGAATGCACACTATCCCCTTCATTTTGAGTATGATCCTTCTCCATGAAACAGTGAGTAATCGTGACTCCAAATTCTTTTACTGCAAGCAAGTATAGAGAAAAAACCTTCCTTCCGTTCCTGTTCTGACCTGGGCTATAGTCGGACCAAAATTTCTGCCTAGACTATATGCGTTTTCTTATATATATATTGATAAAGTCAACCTGAAACTTCATTTGCACAACGTTTTGCAATAGCTTCGTGGCACATAAAACATGTAGCTATTTTGTTAGACAAATAATAGAACGTAAATTTTAAGGTAGACAATTTCATTTTGTAGTAAAACACGCTTACATATATATGTGGTGTTATCAAAACTTTTTCAAAATCAAAAGTGGCTGCTAATACTTCTTCATTCGACTTAGCTTCATCTTTATCTACTGATTACTTTTCATTTGTAGGTAATTCTTTACTTTCGTATATGTGTGACAAGTATCATAGAGATCTTTTTTTAGGCTTATGATAGCCAATATTAAAATTTGCGTTAAATATATTCCTATTTATTTGCTTTGTCACTATATTTTTTTAGAATCAAATCATTCCGTGTATATGCTATACATTTGAGAAGCACTATCCACACCTTCTAAATATAGTTTCTTTGAATTTTTGCTGACACAATATGATACAATCAATGAAAACGATTTGACATCATCACACACACTTCTCGTCATCTCTTTATCTATAATTCAGTTCTTGTGCTAATATTTGCCACGTTGATCTACTAAAACTGAAATTCGTTCCTCAAATTTTTTCCATTATGTAGTGAGATGATGCGCTTACCTGCAGATATTGTAGTTAAGAACATTACATACTATAACTTTTTATGGTCTGGATGGAAATAATAAAATTTTATGACCATACTTAGTAGTTATTGAGGTAGGGCACAGCAAGAAATATCCTGCTCAAAATATGGAGCAGTCTGACTGGGGTAGTACCTCGACCTTACAGAAGATCAAAGCTAAATAACGCTGCTTTCAAGCAGTTTTTTGTTCCTGTTAGTGAGTAGGTTGCAGGCGTCTTTAAGCTACGGTAATCGCTTACCACCAAGTGAGCCTTACGCTTGTTGGGTGATCTAGTTATATATAAAAAAAATTGAGTTCACTCATCTTGAAAAGTTCTCGGTATTAGAAACTCAATAGGAAATAATAAAAAAAAAAAAGGCAAAATTAACTATTTTGTATGTTTGGGTGTTATATTTGGTACTAAAGACATTTTAAGTCATCTGCATAACCTCAAAGAACTTTAAATGTAATATATCCGACATTTAATTAATTAAAAAAAAAACGTTGAAAACGTCGGATATGGTACTACCGACATTGAATCCATTTGATAAACCGATAAACAACGTCAGATGTGGTACTAATGACATTTAAATCATATTGAAAACCGATTAACAACGTCGGATATGGTACTATCGACATTTAACTCCTTTCAAAAACCGGTTAACAAAGTTGGATGAGGTACATCCTACAATTTTAAATTACTTACTGTAAATGTCTCGTGTAATTTCTATTATCTATTATTAAATTTGCAAAAGTATTAAACTATGAACTTTGTTGTTAGAAATCGTAAAAGTAATATAATAAGTAAAAATTAATACCTGTTTCTCACTAGGTTTTGCATTGCTCAAAATGTTTTCATCGGCATTTTTACTTCTATTACTATGTTTTTGTTTACCACGTCCAGTAGCTAGTTTGATTAAACGTGCTTATCTACTAGACATTATGAACGGTGTTATAAAGTAAAGGATTAACAATAAAATGTCCTAAAAAAACAAGTGTCATAGCAACATCAGTTAGTCCCGCTAACATAGTCTGAAGTGGGAGATCGTGCGCACTCATCCGCTCCTGCGCACCGCTAACAACGTTGGTAGTTATCATCTGACATTGTTAGCGAGCTAGCCAGGTAATATCCGACATTTTTAAATTAAGTAATTCAAAAACTATGCATAAAATAAAAATTTTCTCTTCAGCTGATGATAGACTTGGTCATTTGGGAACGTTTTATGAAATAAACAAAAAAATGCAATTTTGCAGTTCCGACTATGTTAATAGTCACTAGCGATATTCTTGTATATTACGAAAACTAGAAAATCATTTGAATATACATCATTAGCCATATATATATATATACATAGACGAACATATATATATATATGTTCGTCTGTATGTCCTTTATAGAATCGTAAACTGTGCATTTGATCATGTCATGATCTTTTATATGTGTAGCAACAAGCGCAGGGTACAGCTAATTTCTTATAATAACGTAAATTATAAATTGTTAACTTGTTAAAAAAATAGCATAAAAGCTCTCCTTTTAAATACTTGATTTTTAATTTTGCGCATTTTAACATTGCTATGAATAATGTAAAACAAAAAAAAAACGTATGAAACTTATGTAAGTAGCTTGTACAAGTGAAAAATGTTACCGACTTCCAATTGAAGCAGATTTTAGGTAATGAATGAGTTGAATGCTTTTAGTCTGAAGTATTAGTCATTCTTATAGCTGACCGAGAGAATGGAATATTCATTATTCCATTAAACTATAAAAATAATAGTAAATTTAATTCTAATTTATTACAGTTCTCACTAAAATTAAAATAAAAGTAAACGCTTTTAATGATAGTAGATTTTGTTACATAATTGCAAAGTTGGAGCATTATATTGACGACGCGTTAGCGCAGTGGCTATGAAACTGACAGTTGCGTTTTCAGTTGCAGATTCGATACCCGCTCATGATAAACATTTTGTATTAGCCAAAGAGAGATTTGTCGCGGTCGGGGTACTTATTACTTGTGTACTGTTTATTTCTGGACCACCGACACATGAGAAATAATACATTCTGACTGTCCCTTCGGATTTCTATAAAAATTGCGCAAAGAAATCGGTTCTTATATTTAATAACTTATATATCCTTGTTGTTCGGTAATGATGCTTGAATAATTATCAACACCCGCTGCTGATCTTTGATTTTCTTGCCTTGCGATTCAATCAGCGGTGATTTTGTTGTTATTTTCGTACACAACGCCAACACTTTTTTGGCCAACTCGCCAAAAGCAATTTCAATACCTATTACCTTTTCACATTTTACATCAAAATCGATTGTTAATCACGAAGCTAATTTAATCGTGTCAATGTCTGGACGGAAAAAAGTAAAAAATTTAAGTTACTAGCCGACCCGTGCCCACTTCGTTGGGCGTTAATTATTATCTTTGTGATGTAATTACATTGTGTTTCAATTCGTCGACGTCTGCGGTCATACAATGCACGGTACATGATGCGCAGTTCTGGGGGCACGGTAGTGCCCCCGCCAAGACGAGCCAAAAAAAAAAAAAAAACGAAAAGCACTACCTATCTTTTTTCGAAGTGCTTCGTCATTTTTTTGAACCCTCATAACTTGGGTTTGGATTATACCAGATAAACAAAATTCTGGGGATATGATGTCAATAGTGAACTTACTAAACGTATAAAGTTTCAATTTCATAGCTCTTATACTTTAGATTTTATTGATATCTAAAAAACCCCGATTTCGTCACTCACTGATGATCATCAAAATTCTAAGAGTACTTCCTGAAGTCCCAGAACGCTGAAATTTGGTACGTAAGCTAGTATTAGTACACAAACAACAAAAAAATTCTAAAACTTGGAACTTTTACCCCCCAACCCCTAGGGGATGGAAACTAAGGGATGGAAGTTTGTATGAGACTTTCGCAAATTTTGATGCTAGAGGTCTGAAAATTTATATAGGGACTCCTTGTTACTCCTTGTTATAAATAATAATAATAAAATACATAAAAAATAAAAATCGGTTATTAGTTTAGGTCGAAAATTTACATTTTGTAATTTTGGTATTTAAGTTTTGGCGGAGATCACCGTTTGCATATCAGTTCAACATAAAATCAAAAAAAAGCGTGCTTAAACCGAATATGGTGAAAATTTTATGATATTTATGGTATAAAATGTCTCGGAGGTAAAATGCATCTATAATATTGTCATAAGCAACTTACAAAAAGAAGTGAAATCCCACCAAAAACATTTTCATGTAAAATGTTGCCAAGACGAGATCGTATGGCTCGCACTGTCAAAAAGTTATCAGATCTCATGTAGAGCCAAGCTTCTAACTCTACACGCCCTAACTCTACAAGCCCTAACTTCACAAAGTCTACACCTTAGTCAAAATATGTGGCTTGGCCGTTACCAACTTACCAGCCATGCTGTCCCGCGACGGGGCCAAAATGAAGAGGCAGGGAGCAGTATCGCCAGTAGCAGCAGTACAACATCGGCCGGTAGTAACGAAACGGCCAAGCCACATATTTTGACTAAGGTGTAGAGCTTGTGAAGTTAGGGCTTGTAGAGTTAGGGCGTGTAGAGTTAGAAGCTTGGCTCTACATGAGATCTGATAACTTTTTGACAGTGCGAGCCATACGATCTCGTCTTGGCAACATTTTACATGAAAATGTTTTTGGTGGGATTCCAATTGTCCCCACGTGCAACAGCGGCTTACGAGTTACGGCAGCGAGCGCCTACAAGCGATGAATAAAATCGTAATAATATCGTGTATTTATTATTTTAAATTACAGAACCAAATAACATACTTTAAAGAACAAATTTTATAGCACTTAAATAAATAATATGTTGCTCCCGTGTATTTATTATTTTAAATTACAGAACCAAATAACATACTTTAAAGAACAAATTTTAAAGCACTTAACTAAATAATATGTTGCTCCAACGCCATCTATCAAAAATCGAGAAAACATTGTCGATAGACTAAAATAAGACTAAATTAATAACGTCGAAAGACTAATAAATTGTTTTTAATAGATGGCGCTAGTTTATTTACCATTTTGATATTATATTTTAATCTTTTTCTTATTTACTGAATTTTTTGTTCAATTACAATAAAAATAGTCTATAGCACTCCTGAATAGTGTATCTTTCTGTTAGTGAAAGAATTTTCATGATCAGATCAGTATTTGCGAAGATTACCCCCTACATACAAACAAAGTTATAAACTTTACCTCTTTGTAATATTAGTATAGATAAATAAATAAAATTGAAAGTTCCATCTATTTTAGATTACTTCTCGATTTCTAGTTCACGAAAAAAGTGATTGGAATGCGTATTCCACTCATTCATAAATTAAGAACCCATTCTTACAGTTTTTAATCCTTTTATATGTGCTCTAAATTTGGTTCGATTTGTAAAAGAAACAATGACTTGTAAAACAAAAGCGCACAGATTTCAAAAGATAGATTAGGCCATTATCAGCTAACGTTCGGTAAACGTTTGCTCGGATTTTGTCGAACCTCCATAAATTCCCTATGTTACAGAATTCCTGCAGGGTGAGAGTAGTGAACAAGTATTAAGTAGAAATGGTATAGGATTCATAAAATATATGTACTAAATATCTTCAAAATACATACTGCCGACTGCCAGTCATCTGTTCCTAAGGTAGGCAACTTGTGTTATAGATAACAGTCTACGACGGGGTGGGGTGGTTGGGTGATATAATATTGTTATAATATAATATTTTATTTTTTATTATATCTCCTGTATTTTTTCAGGCTTTACTTGCACAGACTAATCCGTTAGCGCAATTTCCAGTGACCTTTCTTTCCTTTTACAGGTTCGTTTCTAGACTATAGTCTGGGTATGTAAGTCTCATTTTATTTATATATATGTATTACTTATGTGTATATATCTAAAAAATATATATTTATATCAGTTGGCTGTTACTTATAATACAAACATTAAGTTGCTTTGTATGTTATAGATATTTATTATTATAATTATCTTTAGGGCAAAGGGCAAGGGCTAACAGGCAAACAGCGTACTTGCAACTCCTCTAATGTTGTAGATGTCCATGGGTGACGGTAGCTATTAAACATCAAATACGAGTATAATAAATTAAGGTACCATCCAATCGCTTGCCCTTACCACAAAAAAAAAATCAATCGAAAAATCACTTTTAAACTTTACTAAGAAAATTAATTTACATTCAAATAACATAATAAATGTATTTCTTGGGAGCTGTTAACAAAAAACGAAATTCCCTTTTTGCTACTTAATTTGTTAAGAACTCGTGCAAAAATCCTTCCAACATTTTTTTTTTGACGAATGAGCTATAGCTCATATTTTTACGAGCTTTTCTCTATTTAACGCGATTTGAACTTGTTGACTAGACTATTCTGAGGTATTCGCTTTTCTTTGAACAAAAATTAAAGTGAATCTAACAAATGGGCTACCCGCGTAAGTACGATCTCGAGCCCTTTAAATAATTGCTGTACCAAAAAACAAGATAAACAATATACTTTATTGCTTCAAAAGTAAATAAAAAACGCCGTATCGTGATAATAAATAAGAGTTTTTCCTTCTTTACGGCATTTTATGTGTTTTTTCTAATTATTTTGTTCTTTAGTTAGTTTGAATTTAATTTATAACAAGAATTAAACTACGTGAAATATTTAAGCATTGTAAGGTTAAAAAAAAAAACTTTGCGTTTGTTTTCAAATTATACATACATTGATATTTTGTCATACAATTTTTTATAGCATATTAAGTTAATTAATTTGAGTGTACTCCAAACTATATTTAAAAAACAAGTTCTTGTAGTATTTATGTGAAATTATGAAAATTTCATAAAGTTTAAAATTAATAGTAATATAAATAAAATGTTTAATGTTTTCTAATTCAAGTTCCTTACCCAAAAGGTCCTGTATGTTTTGATGCACCAAGTTTAAACAATGCTTATTACATAAATATTGATCGCTTAATATGTGACTCTTTACATTTAATTGATAGCAAGAGACTTTTGCCTCTGTTGTCCTCTTTTTTATTTTAAACTAGCTGACCCGGCGAACTTCGTATCGCCTAACACAAACTTTATCGTATGGTATTAAAGTTCAAATTGACTTTTAAGTATTATCACAAATCTTTTGTAGGGGAGTATAGAAAAGTGTTGTTTTTAGACTTTTTCAGGAAATTTAAAATTTTTTTTTTTAGAATTTTTCTCTCCGTAAGAACCATCCTCGTACTTCAAGGAACATTTTAAAAAAAGAATTAGCGAAATCGGTCCAACCGTTCTCGAGTTTTGCGCTTAGCAACACATTTTGCGATTCATTTTTATTTATAAGATTATTATTACTAAAAGTAGTACTAAAGATACTATTAGAATATGTCAATGTGTTTGACTGCTCAATAGAAGCAGCTGGTGAATTAATTTTAATGTCAAAAAGTAACTGATATGATAGCAAACATGCTATCTGTTTATAAAAATAATTAGATAGAATAAATATATGAATAATAATACTTCGCTTGACATTATAAAATAGAGATATATATGAATTTATTCTATTCAAATGAATCATGTTTGCAATCTCAGTTTACGTCTGTATAGGAAGGATCTCTTGGGAATATCGTAAATATACCCATCACTAACGGAAGGTAGTCTAGAAAATATATGTGAACCTAGTTTTTTTAGGATCAAAGGATAATCATCCTTATTTATAGGTATATTGAGATAGCAGTGAAATACTATAGAAGTATATTTATCGTAAATATAGTATTTCTTTTAATTCTATTTTTAAAAATATTTTTTAATATAAATTTTTAATAATTACATATATGTATTTAGGTATATGTACCGAACATCCATATGCATTCAGTAAAAAGTAGCTATTTTAATATTACAAACAGACACTCAAATTTCATTTATTTGTATACAGTATAGATTCGTTATATGTAATTTGTATAAGGTACGTTGAGTTTCACTACAAAGCAAGATATTATGCCAAATATTACATACAAAGCTGCTATTTATATCATTAAGCACGTTTGGCTAAATTAATGTTAGTGCGACACAGCGCCATGACATACGGTAAATTATGTTGCATCGCTTTAGTCCAATTCCTCTCCCACACGATTATCTATTTCAAGCTCATAACATAATGTGCAGTAGCTATTTGTAGGTATTAAGTTATGTTTCAACCTTTGTGTTCTATATACGGGCTAGTCTCAATTATTAATGAACCGGTTTTATCCGGATTAATTACATACCTTTTTGTGCGATAAATATTATTAAAAATAGGATTTCTTTGTCATAATTATGTAATTCTTGTGATTTTTGTTAAATGTCTGTTACTTTGCTTACTTATTTTGAAATATATAATTGAATTTTTAATAAAATATTAATAAATATATTTGATATTATATAAAAACAACTGCTCTGGTGTTGTCGTGTGTGCGCTGTCGGTACCTACACACCGGTGATTTACTGGTTAATTCTCGATCGATATGGAATATTTGTATTCACAAATATTTATATATCCGTGTTCCTCCCCATCGTGCCTCAGATAGCACGTTAAGCTATCGATCCTGAATGTTATTATAAATACCCGATAGCGATAGTTACTGCTTGTAGGGAATATATTCGCAAACCTGCAAAAGAGAAGCGTGGATTAAGCTTCAATCCTTCTACTACATGAGGAATGAGGCCTATGACCAGCAGCGGGATGATATAGGCAGACTTATGATCTTTACTGCAAAGTAAGCAGCGTTATCTTTAGGTCATTATGCATGCCCAAAAAAACATACTAATAATATACTTCGAAATTATATATTTGCAAATATTGTTTAGTATTAAATATTAAAATAGCTCATTTTATAATACAATGAGCTAAATAGAAGCAGTATTCTAAATTCACATCAAAGCCTATTATGCCTATATTACCTACTTCTACTTGAACGGCTTTTGTATACTGCTTAGAAATCATATGTAAAATAATTGTTTTTATTTAGCCTTACACAAATATATACTCTATGTATATAAACATCGCCTTCTAGAATTATCTAAATTCTAATTCCTAAAACACGTAAATAACGCTTGAGTTCAGTCTCTTGTTATTTTATTCAAGAAGCAGGAGTACTCTTTAAATATGGACGTTGCTGCAGTGTAAAAAAGTAGTGTACCAAGACGAAACGAATAGGGAATACGAATATTCTTATTTTTGTAATTTAAATACATTCTATTTAATACTTAATTATGTCCACAATTTACAAAAATAATTTAAGAAAAAAAGTGTCGTGAGTGCTAGAAGCATTCGTTTTTATTCATTTCATTTTGTACACATAAAAAGTTTGGTTTAAAAAAAGGTTTGATGTTATAAGTACTACTCTTCTACACAATAGAAGTAATATAAACACATAAATATAACGAATAAAGTGCGTTGTACACTAAAAGAAATGTTTATTAATTTCTTCACACTATTTCTTAATTAAGCTGTCTCATGTGTCTTGTTTTAAATCTTATATTTTGAATGTCTGCACACCATTTTCATTTTACTTTATGAGCATTGTTTACTTTAGTCACTTGAAACGAACACCGGTTAGCGATACAACTGTTTATTGTATATAAGAAGAGGCGTACATTTTAAAAGATTAGTTACTTAATAATATAGTATACAGCTTAGCATTTTTGTCTGCCATCATGTAATCTCTGTACAACCATGTAGATAAAATGATACTTCTCTATCTTTTCTCCTTCCTTTCTCTCCTATAATTGATTCTTTCACGGCCTTCAAGCTTTGATCAATCTCTAAATAGTATTGTATTGTAGACGGTTTCGATGATTATGCCAAAATATACCCACTACAGATGTCTAATTAAGGATTGTAAATAATTAATGTTTAGCTTAAATGTAATTGTTTCGTTGTATTGTTTTGTTGCTTGTATTTATTGCATTGTTGTTTGTTGAAATGGAGAAAATGAAAGATGGAAGAGAATAGATTGCTGTATTACAAAATTACATTATTATGCAAACACTTCGTACGACGAGAAGAAGTATGGGAAAGAGAGTTTTAATGTCAAATCACTGTCTTATATACACAACGTTCTGTCACATCACTGATTGTCTATTGTACTCACAGTTTATATAAATACTTCACACCGATGACCGATAATTAAGTATGGACCACACGATGTGAATCGTTATAGAGTTGCACCGCAATGAAAATGTGAGACGTTCCTTAACATACTCCCCCCGTTGAAGAATCCAGATTCTTCAACTCTGTGTCTTCATCGTTGAGTAAGGGGGGGTGGCGAACCAGAGGGCGGCGATAACAGCCTGTAGTGGGCCGATCGCGAGAGCTCCCGTCTGGCCCCGGATATAGTCTGGCTACTGGCATCCAGTACACCAATATAAAGGCGGCAGTGAGTCTTCGCTGAGGAGCACCAAGTCTCCAACCTTAAGCTTAGTCTTGTCTTCATTTTGTTGTATGATTTGCTTGAGACGTGCGTAGCGTTTTAATTGTGGCTCCCTTTCACTCTCCAAGGCGCGAGCCGGCAGCTCATTTAGTAGTCTTCCGATTAAGAAGTGCCCTGGGGAAAGGAAAAGGGAATCGTCAAGGGAACATGGATAATGGGCACAAGGGACGACTATTCAAAATAGCCTCCACTCGTGCAAACAAAGTTAAAATTGCTTTAAAAGTTAAAATTTCTTCAAAAATTAAATGAGAACTCCCCATGACTCGTTTGTATATTATATATATGTTTGTTTGTGTGATGTATTATTGATATGATGTTTTACCGGTCACACCGGCCTCCCATATGTCGCCGAAGTGAGGAGCGTAAGACAGAATGAATTTAAATTTTGATGCTTTGCTGAGCTGTAAATTCAGTTAACGCGATGTTTTGTATATCGGTGAATTTACTGAGCTCTCTTGCCGCTCCTACAAAATTGCGTTTGCTACCGGAATAGATCTCTGCTGGCCTAAACTTTGATATTCTCTCATGAACTGTATGTATTGAGATTTTAATGAAATATATTTTTTGAAACGTTTTTCTAAATTGAATAATCGCCTTTTTGCTAAGTTATATGTTTCACCTAGACAATCAGGTGAATTGCGTAATGGAAGTCTGACACTAGACCTGCCAGAAGGAAGCCGTGAAGTGTGAGACCGAAAGTGGTTCTCACAGGCTAATTCCTTTTCGCTTTGAATTGTTTTATGGTGAAGCTTTTCTAGCTTCCTAAATTTTGTTATTAAATTGTTAATTTTGTTTTTCTTTGGGAGGTTATCATTGATAAGTGAATGATTGCAAATTACTTGTTTAGCTTGATATGAAATAGGACCACCAATCAACCAACCGAAACTGGAATATTGTAATGTAGGCTTGTTTGCACCTAAAGAAATACGTTCGTTTTTTAAGAGTTGCCAGAAAAGATCGGCTCCTATTAGTATATCAATAGGAGCTGGCTGATTGAAATCGGGGTCAGCTAAATGCAAGTGCGATGGTATGTTTAATTGTTGTATATTTATAGGTGCCTTAGGCAGATTCCCAATCAGCCTATCAAGCACAAGACAATTTAATTTAGTCTTATAATTATTGTGAATGGATTTTAATTGGATCACACAGCTTTCCTTTGTTTGGTTATCTGAGTGACCGATACCAATAACATTAGTAGAAATTGGATTTGAATGAATTGCAAGTTTCTGTTGAAGAGATTTTGAAATGAAGGATGACTGACTGCCTGAATCCAACAAGGCCCGTACCTTAAGAGGCTCTTTAGTGATTGGATTCGAAATGTATACTTGGGCAGTAGTCAATAAAACTTTATTTGAATTTTTGTTTGCAAAATTTGTTATAGTTTCAGAGACCTCACTAGAGGCACTGTTGACCTTTGGCGTGTCAAGTGGATGTAATAAAGTATTATGTTGTTTCTTGCATATCTTGCATGGCCCTAATCGACATTCGACTAAAGAGTGACCCTGCCTTAAACAATTAATACATAATTTGTGCTTGGAAATATCGTTTAATTTATCCTCTCTGGATTTAGATATAAATATTTGGCAATCATAAATCCTATGATTTTGATTGCAGACAACACACCTAGACGAAATGCTATTGTCGTTTTGATTTGTAGCAATAAATGAATTTGAAATTGGTCGATCACGCTTAATATGATGATTATAATGATAATTGACAGGCCTTGAATGTTGCATTTTGCTATTATTATTTGTTGAAATGTTATTATGAAAACTAGAACCTTGATCATTCTTATTGTGACGTGTACATTCAAGAACATAAGCCCTATCAATCAAAAATTTATTGAATTCAGTTAAATTTGGAATTTCACCTAAACTGTTGCGTTGCTCTTCCCATTTAACAAGTGTTTGCGTATCGAGTTTAGATGAAACCAAATGTATAATTAACGTGTCCCAGTGATCAGTAGGTTGACCTAGGTTAGCTAAAGCACGTAAATTTTTTGAAACATGATCGACTAAAGAACGTAATGAAGTGTCCGATTCGCGGTTTATTTTTTCAATATTGAATAATGATTTGATGTGATAATTTACAAGTAATCTTTTATTATTGTAACGTTCATAAAGTAACTGATAAGCGCTATTATAGTTGGCTGCGGAAACCTCAATGTTTGAAATTACCCGAGCCGCATCGCCTTCCAAATAAGAAATTAAATAATGAAATTTTTGAATCAATGAAATGCGGCTATTGTTGTGAACTAAATTATTAAAAGTATCTCGAAATTCTAACCAACGGAAGAACGAACCATCAAACTTTGCAATTTGTATTTGCGGCAAGGTTATATAATTTTCATTATTATGATCGCGACCACATTGAGCATCTTGGAATAAGGACTCACGGCGTCTCTTATCCTGTTCTAAATTCTTTAATTCATTTTGTTCTTCAATGATATTTTTTGCCATCGCGGTACATAATATGAAATCTTGCTCAATGCGTTCACGCTCATCGAGCTCTTCGTCTAAATTGTCAGAATTTATTAGTTCAATTTGAGTTTGCAGCTCATCGTATTTAGCGGACAGATTCTCAAAGCGACTGAGCTTCAGTGAAAGCTCAGCGACTTCGATACCCGTCAGTTGAGATTGCCTTGTAATCTTGTCTAAATAGTTTTTGAATTTAGTAATTTGTCCTTTTATAGAACTGCGCTTTACAATTAAAACCTTTATCCCGGATTCTTTGTTCATAGTTGATACTGAAGGTTCGGACATTGTGAAAAATATAGATAGAAAATATTTTTTGTAATTATTGAAAATAGGAAACTGTATGAACTAGAATAATACTAAAATTATTTGTATATGAATATGAATAATACTAAAGTTATTTGTATTTGTATATGAATATGAACTGGATTAATACTAAAGTTATTTGGATTTGAATATGAATATGAACTAGAATAATATAAACTACAATTGAATTTAAGTTAATTAATTACAAGACACCTCAAAAAAGAAAGAAAATAAAATGAAATGATGCAAATGTCTTAGCTGAAGCTCCTCAATCGACGACACATAGAAGACCGGCGCGAAGCGGCAAGACAAGATGGCAGAAGCCCCAACCACGTTGGTGCGCTTCATGTACCGCAACGCTGAAATAGTCGGCCAAATCGTCTAAGCATCGCACAATAAATAGGATTGAGGCTCAATATTGCCTTTAGAATTGAATTAATTTTGAAATGAATTAAATTAATTTTTGAAATGAATTGAATTATGTTGTTAAGTTAATGTAATTAAATTGAATTAAGTATTGAATAAACATTTGTATTAATGTATGGAAAATATTTGTATTAGGTGTGACACACCTTAAAGTAAAGAAATAAAAATCTGAAGCAGTTAAACTAGTAATATAAAACATTAAATTTAATTTATTTAGTAAATTTAGAATAAAAAGTAATATGCAAGTAAATTAAAAACTACTGTTATAAAATATTAAATTTAATGTCTTAATGAAATAAATTTGGAATAAGAAGTTATTGTGAAATATTAATTTTAATGTATTGATGAAAGAAATTTAGAGGTTAAGTTGAAAAATATTATTGTGAATTTGTATTAAATGAAGAAATTCGAACAAGAAAATTGAATGTAAGAACACATGTTTGTTTAATGTAGTACGGCAATTAAGAAATTAAACCAAAAATCATTGTAAATTTGCAATAGCAGAATGCTAATTTTGAAATATAAATGGAAATATGAAAAAAGGAAATATAAATTTAAGAGATTAGGATGGATTAGGATTTAGGATTGGTAATCATAATTGTTAAAAATAGGATTGATTAGGATTGGGAATCATGGGTTTGGATGAATATAGGGCACTTATCTTATCATGCTGCGAGGTGCATCACTGCTCGGCAGAAGACGTCGGCCATGTGTTCCTTGGATCTTGTTTTGAAGTCCCTGTTCGGGCGCCAAATGTTTCGTTGTATTGTTTTGTTGCTTGTATTTATTGCATTGTTGTTTGTTGAAATGGAGAAAATGAAAGATGGAAGAGAATAGATTGCTGTATTACAAAATTACATTATTATGCAAACACTTCGTACGACGAGAAGAAGTATGGGAAAGAGAGTTTTAATGTCAAATCACTGTCTTATATACACAACGTTCTGTCACATCACTGATTGTCTATTGCACTCACAGTTTATATAAATACTTCACACCGATGACCGATAATTAAGTATGGACCACACGATGTGAATCGTTATAGAGTTGCACCGCAATGAAAATGTGAGACGTTCCTTAACAGTAATATAATATATTTTACCTATTTTAATATTATACTTTTAAGTAACATGAAACGGGGAAACCGGTTTGTGTTACCGTGATATTGATAAGTAAACAGTGATGTTTTCAAAATATTTTCAGTGAAAAAAATCTGGGTTCAATTCGCGCGGATTTATAAAAACATGAAACTTTTAAAAAGCGTGTTGTACTGAAACAAAAAACGGAGCTATAAACCACGTAAATGGATAGCAACAGTTTAGATATTACTTTCCACCTATAAAAAATGTTATTAATATTTTGGTTAGATACTTTTTTTTTTGTATTTACGCAGAATTTGTAATCATTCTGATTTTCTGATTAACCCGTTGACGCAGTTTGTAATGACCCTGCTTTCTGCCACAGAAGTAGTTTGATTCGCGCCTCGATTCTGGTTGTGAAATATGTATAGTGATTGTTATTTATATCTGAACTACTTATACGCACTTACTAAAAAAATGTATATTTAAGTCGGCTGTTGCCAATCGCATACATGTTATCATTAAGTTACTTAGGAACAGCATCTATGTTAAAGATATTTATATATATTTATCGGTATAAATACTATTGTTTGTACTTCATCTATCGAGAAATCAAGCTTCCAATAAATCATACAAACACAATGGGTACGTACCCAAATAATATATACCTATTGTTTTAATTCGTATTTGGGACACAGTTGTATACATTTGATTTTTATTGTACGACTACATCGAATTTTTTTATAATATTTGATTGCGGATTTGTCAAATAATTGATACGATTTCATTGTTGAGTTTTTAAAATATATTGAAATAATTATTCTCAAGTACAATAAATAAATAATTCGTAAAATTAAGTATTGAACTTATAAAAGTTTCAATCGATTTAGCTTGTATGCACTTACCGGCACAGCATTAGTAATTTACTTAAGGAAATCTCAAGGGACGATGTAAAATTAACTACAATGATTGAATTAAAACTGATCTATGCTTGAATATAACCTAACCTGTTCAAAAAAACCTTAATCATTTCGTATTTATAACAACACAAATGAAACAAATACAAAAAAAAATTATGCATTTTTTAAAATAATAAAAAAATCTGTTTAGTGTTCAAATGCCTAACTAACGGGTCAATTTTTAAGCACGACGTTTTAATTTACTCCGATCTAATTGGTCAAGAGGCAAGGCTTAGCTAAGTGACAGCGAAGACTTACATTTTGAAAGAGAGCAAATCTCATAATCCGACAGCACTTTTTTGACAAATTAAAAAAAATATTACGTTCTTAATTCGGTTGTATTTTTGTAAGTGTACCTCATAGTTTATTACTGTGTGTATCAATTGTGATTTTTTTTTTCATTGAAAGCATACCCATTTAATATCTTTTTAAAATGGGTTATAGATACCTTTATCTTAAAAAAAATAAAAACTTAATTATACTCTTATGTAGAACTTTTTAACTTCTGTATAATATTTTATCTTTATTAATTAATATTCTATAACTAAAGAGTTTGTGTGGTTTTTTTTCTGTAAACCCGCTAATGTCAGGAATTACTCTATCGAATTGAATTTTTTTTTTCTGCTGGATATTCCCTTTACCGAGGAAGTCTATATAGGCTATTTTTCATCAAATTAACGCATATGAAACCGCAGGGCACAGCTAGTCATTGCATAACTCAGCCTACCGCAGTCCACTGCTGGACATAGACCTCCCCAAATTCGCGCCAAGTCATCGTACTGCATAAAACAATTATTCTTTAATTTTCTCTCAAACCAGATACAATAAAAATATAATTTAATCATACGAAGTTAAAGCGTAAAAGTTGAATTATTTCTTTGACTTTGAATTTCATGATCTTTTATTGAATGCGATGAATGTTGAGTGGAATGGACGGACAGTTTATTTTGACGATCGCTATTATTCTTATGAGTTATTTTTACGTTTCATTCATATTTATATTGACACGATGAAATATCGACGAATATTACATATTTGTCGATATTTCATTTCTTTGAAAAGTTTTTAATATGTTTATTTAATGAAAAATATTTATCTATCATAAAGTTTATACTCGTATATAAAAAGAAATTGCCAAAAATTTCGCGCGTAACTTTCGAAATACTGCACCAAATTTGGATTTTTTTTGTTTTTTTTTTTTTTTGTAGGATAAGATCTGAATTAAAGAAAATATAAAAAATCGAACAATAAAAAAAGAGAGTGTGCTTGACCACACGAAGTTATTCTCATTAATGTGCATTTTATTGAATATTTATTTGACTACCTACGTCGTTTATAATAAATTGTATATATAGCCGTTATCGTCATTTGATTTTACAACATTTGGAGAAACTAAGGAATAAGAAATTGATTGATGACTCCGCGTTGGCGCAAGGGTTACAGCCATGGATTGTACCTGTTGCGCTGGAGGGTGCGGGTTCAATCCCCGCACATGGCAAACATTTGTATTGGCCATACAGGTGTTTGCCGTGGTCTGGGTGTTTGTGCAGTCCTTGTGGGTCTCCCCACCGTGCCTGTGTACACCTGATAGCGATTGTTACTCACAGTAGGGAATATATCCGCACACCCGCATTGGAGCAGCGTGGTGATTAAGCCCTGATCCTTGTCCTACATGGGGAAAGAGGCCTATGCTCAGTAGTGGGATATTACATGCTGAAACGTGCGAAGCGTGATGTCAAAGAACCTTAAAGATGCAATTTCTAAGAAGAAAAGTATTTACTTTGAGGCTAAATAATATGATTGCAAAAAAAGGAAAACCAGAAGGTAAAATATGTAATAAATTGAATGGAATTCCTCAGAAACCGTTAAAAGGCTCCGTAGGGTCACCTACATAAGGGAAGAAAATCTACGACCTCTCAAGACACATGTAAAAAGTTTTTTACCTCTAAACCTTTAGATAAAATTTAGAGTCAAGTAATAATATATTTACTTCTAAATATATTTTTTTCTTAGTATGTCAAAATGTCATTAAATTTTCATGTCTGTCACCGTGTTTTTCTTTTGTCACATAAAAGAGGTTACATTTTATTTTTTGTATATAATTAGGTATAATAAAAATATGTATTATCAACGGTGTTGATTTTTATTAAAATTATTTGAATCGAGATATTTACCACGTTTTTTTTGCGGATTTTAGTCATAAAAATAGTCATATTAATTTAAAATCTAATAATGATTTATTTGTATTGATAATGAGACAGTGCTTTCAAGAGGTTGTGGGACTGATTCCCACCGTGCGCTTGAATGTAATGTACCTATATCTTTTTCTACTTGTATGTATTAATTTTATATACATTCGTCAAAACAAAAAGTATCGCTCGATTATAATCTAAAACACAAACCTTAAGTTACAGACGACCGCGTTTGTTCTCTAAATATGGTGTAACCTTTGCTTACAAGTCCCTGAATGCCTTTAGGCAACGTTACCAATCTTACTAACATCGTCACACAATAAACGTTTGTACAAGTAAATCTATACTCGGCTATGAAACTTGTTAATTTGTAACTCTATAGAATAACTCTACAGAATTAACATTTAAATAGTGACTTTATTGTGATACCTAACCTGAGGTTATTTTATTTGCGATAGTGTTAAAATATCGATTTAGCCTGTAACATGGCCCTCTTTATTCATGTAGAAGAAGGATAGGAGCTTAATGCACCACGCTGCTCCACTGTGGGCGGATATGTTCCCTACTATGAGTAACGATCGCTATTAGGTATTTATGACAACAACCGGGACCGACACTTTTTTAGGCGACACGCATCACTACAACAGAGCGGCAATTTGTTGTCCTGGGTTAACCTGTTATATGGTTGTGTATTTTTTTAGCTATATTTTCAATTTATCTTTATTTCTTTTAATAATAAGTAGGTGACCCGGCGAGCTCTAGAATCTAGAAATGAAGAAATTACTTTTTAAAAACTTTTATATATATTTTTTTTCAAATATATGTTAATAATTATCTATATTTATAAAGATGAATATACTAGATTAGGTGCACCCGCGTAGCTTCCGAACAAGTAACATAAATTAAATAGTCTGTTTTCCGTATTCCTTATTGTCAGGAAAGGACTCCTTATTATACATGAAAAATATGCCGTCTCGAAATTTGCCGTGTTAGCAAATTTTAGACAAAACACTTAGAAATTTAATCAATAACATCTAAATAAATCAGCTCTAAAGCGATAAATGGATCAGCCTTTACATTCCACGTCCCCTATCAATAATATACTTTACAGAGATATATTTCCTGAGTGAGAAGTTCGTTTTCAACCGGAATTCCGGAAAGTTAGTAAAACAAAGATAAATTTGAATTGACTTGAAGATTAATGCGGTAAGTTCGTAGGCTCGATATCGTGAAAATGAATCCTTCATGCCAATCAAGTAGCGTTTTCGAAGTTTCGATTTGGTGTTATTTGCACCTGATAAATGTAAATTTTGGGGAAGATTTCCTTTTTTAGGAAATTATGTTACCCTAAATAATCTTTTAGACTAATATTACATGACATAACTAATATGACATGAGTTTTTATCCTCAAAAATATTCTTAAATACACGGGGTCGGTTTAGCATTTGAAAACTTAGTGGTAAACTACTAAGCCAGATATATCTATGGTTGACGATATGCAGTCGATTTACGTGTTTGTTCTACTCGACTCTTTTGGATTTTTTGAGTAGATATAGTAGATATAAAATATTATACTTATTAAAATGCTAAAACCAAAAATTACTTCATTCAAGTAAGCTTCAAAAGGACTTTTGAATCGTCATTTAATAACTTGAAATTATTTTATTAATTTATTTATTTAACAATTTATGTACCCTAAGATACATATATAGGATATTAATTTATATATATAATATAATAGGATAGATAATTATATTACTTGTAATCAATTAACTGTAGTAAAATGTAAAGCTACCACAGATTCGAAAAGCAGGTTCTCCAGAGAAGAATCGGGAAGAAACTACGCAGTTACACTTTAAAAGAAAACTGTGTTTGCTATAAAATTAGTACTACATAGTTTCCTAGTACTTCCTGCTTCACTGTATGTACACACTTAAACAACGTCGGTCACAGGGTCGACTTCCGCTCGAAATGGATATTTTTATTTGTAAAAATATATAATTTTGTGTCTTTTTTGTAGGTCTCGCCATCATGCCTCAAAAAAGTTGTTACGCCATTGGTTCTATATCAGATGACGATGTATACACAAAACATCATTATTCATTTATGTATTTAAACAGAGTCCTCAATTGTTTAAATCTAGAATAACTTAACAAATTATAATCAAATAACATTTTGTTATATTGAAAGACGAAACCAGAATAACGATAATCGCATTAAAGTACAGCAAAAACATTATATGTGAGCACTGAGTAAACAGCCAAACAGTTGCCTTTAGACGAAGACAAGAGATAAATATTTAAAAATTATTTCAGTTTATAAAACACTATCTCTTTTCGCAACTTCACCAGAGAAGATAAAAAAAATAGTTGTGTTTGTCCGCAAACAAAGAAAAAAACCGTTACCATTTCATCGACATTACTACTTAAATCGACAAGTAAAACAATGAAGGTAGTCGAAGAAATAGTTACGTAAATACGCATTATTAGGAATAACTTTAAAATAATAATAAAAAGTAGTAAATAAAATAAACGAGCACGCAATATGAGTTTATGACACGCATAAAAAATACAGTCTAATCAACATCTCCTCCTTTTTTGAAGTTATTTAAAATCTCGTTGTTTATTTAGGAAAGCAGTCTTTTTTTCTTAGAATTTAGTTCTTTAATCTAGATTAAGTGTAGCAAGAGTGTCGCGACTGTCCGTAGCTTATTTAATTTCACGCTGACAGCACGCAAGCAGCGTTGTGATTTATACAGCGCGGCACGCAGGTGACCCAATTGTAACGTTCACTTAGGCCTACGAAGCAATAGATAAGCGTAAGCGGTTTTGATATTAATATCTTAATTAGTAGGTTACGTTAAATTTTAGTAAAAAACGACTTTAAAAAGGGGAAGAGGTTCTCAATTTAAAATGATTGTATATTTTTGTATGTGTAACCTTGTAATTTTTTACTGATCTGACATGAAGTTTTTGAGTTATCCCTAATAATCTATATTGTACACTAAGCTACGTTAAAAAAATACTACGCGCATATATCATGTCATAAGGAGTACCTAAACTACAAAAAGAAAATAAAATAACGATGCTTCTTATCGCTTACGCTTTTCTCTTGTCGTTTTCTTCTGAGGTCCACCTAGTTCTCTCAAGAGTGCTTACACATATATGCAAAACTTAGCATGAATTATGAACACTCGCTGAGAAAAATTTATGTATGTTAGCTTGATTTAGCGTTGATTATTTTGTATTTTATCATAAAAAAATAAAATAAACTTTTTATTTGTTTCTCGAAGGCAACAAGCAGCTGTTATTTATGTCTCGCCATTGTTTCACGTATGATTTGTTTAGCAATAAATATTATTGTATGAAAATGAAATAGTGGTTAGCGATATTTTTATTACAGCATGTTTAGTTAACCTTTAGTTTTTGAAACTAAGCTGCTTTAGTTTTGATAGTGAGACGTAAACTATAAATCGAATCGAATGAAATTGAATCGAAATAGATTGAACTAATTAAAATCACATCAAATCAATTGAAATAAAACTGATTTATTTAATATTCACTTCATTACTTCAGCCTATCGCAGTCCACTGCTGGACATAGGCCTCCCCAAGCTCGCGCCAAAAATGGCGTGAACTCATGTGTTTTGCCCATAGTCACCACGCTGGGTAGGCGGGTTGGTGACCGCAGGGCTGGGTTTGTCGCACCGAAGACGCTGCTGACCGTCTTCGCCCTGTGTATTTCAAAGCCAGCAGTTGTATGGTTATCCCGCCATAGGTCGGCTTTATAAGTTCCAAGGTGGTAGTGGAACTGTATGATCCTTCTTACGACACCCACGGGAAGAGAGGGGGTGGCTATATTTTTTGCTGCCATAACCACACAGCATATTTTTTTTATTAGTAAAAGCAAAAGCCTTTTCTTCAAAAAATACCTTAACCTAACATTGCTTTACTTCTTGAGGGACATATCTGGGGGCACGGTAGTGCCCCCGCCAAGAGGAGCCAAAAAAAAAAAAAAAAAAAACGAAAAGCACTACCTATCTTTTCTCGAAGTGCTTCGTCGTTTTTTTGAACCCCCATAACTTGGGCTTGGATTATACTAGATAAACAAAATTCTCGGAATATAATGTCCATAGGAAACTTATTAAACATATAAAGTTTCAATTACATAGCTCTTATACTTTAGATTTTATTGATATCTAAAAAACCCCGATTTCGTCACTCACTGATGATCATCAAAATTCTTAGAGTACTTCCTGAAGTCCCAGAAAGCTGAAATTTGGTATGTAAGCTAGTATTAGTACACAAACAAGAAAAAAATTCTAAAACTTGGAACTTTTACCCCCCAACCCCTTAAACTAGGGGATGGAAGTTTGTATGAGACTTCCGCAAATTTTGATGCTAGAGGTCTGAAAATTGACATAGGGACTCCTAGTTACTCCTTGTTATAAATAATAATAATAAAATACATAAAAAATAAAAATCGGTTATTAGTTTAGGTCGAAAATTTACATTGTGTAATTTTGGTATTTAAGTTTTGGCGGAGGTCCGTTTGCATATCAGTTCAACATAAAATCAAAAACAGCGTGCTTAAACCCGAATATGGTGAAGATTGGATGATATTTATGGTATAAAATGTGTTGGAGGTAAAATGCAGCTATAATATTGTCATAAGCAACTTACAAAAAGAAGTGAAATCCCACCAAAAACATTTTCATGTAAAATGTTGCCAAGACGAGATCATATGGCTCGCACTGTCAAAAAGTTATCAGATCTCATGTAGAGCCAAGCTTCTAACTCTACACGTCCTAACTCTACAAGCCCTAACTTCACAAACTCTACACACCTTAGTCAAAATATGTGGCTTGGCCGTTTCGTTACTACCGGCTGCCGATGTTGTAGATGACGACTTTCCTGTCTCATTTATATATATATATGTATATATTCTCTTTTTATTTTTATTTGTATTATATGTATATCAATTATTCTTCTTTTTATTTTTTCTTTAATAGAACTATTGTATAACAGAAAAGTAATAAACAGTGAGTACATTTTTCACCTTACGCCCACGTAAAGGTAGCGAAACGGCCAAGCCACATATTTTGAATAAGGTGTGTAGAGTTTGTGAAGTTAGGGCTTGTAGAGTTAGGACGTGTAGAGTTAGAAGCTTGGCTCTACATGAGATCTGATAACTTTTTGACAGTGCGAGCCATATGATCTCGTCTTGGCAACATTTTACATGAAAATGTTTTTGGTGGGATAATTATTACATAAACATGCCATACATATTCACCATAGACATGACGGCTTAAAGTGCAGAGCGTAATATTAATTTTTAAACAAAGATACTTAAAAATTTAGCAGTGCTAATCCGCATGCGACCTTTGTATGTGTACACTTTTGACTCTGTATATACGATGCATAATACAATTGATCCATTGACTGATACATTTGTTAGAAATATATTTTAAAAGAATTGCCAAAATAAAGATTAGAAAAAAAAATAAAAAAGTTTAATAAATTTAAAAAAATACATAAATATTACAATGGCGGAAATTTAAAACTTGCCACATTTTTAATCTAAGAATTTCAAATAAACATTTATTGAAAATATATTGATACATTTCACGTTATTTTTAAAATTATTTCTTTCTTTTTATAGAATATCGTAAACATTTCTCATATTTATTGAATTTGAATTGAATCGTTAAATACAAAATGAAATCCACTTTGGCTTCGAAGAAAAATAGTTATTTAAATATTATAAATATTATTTTAATTTACAGTTTTGGTTTGAGTAAGTATCTTATCTTACAATATAAATGCTAATTGAATTGACTAAATAAGGTTACTAAAACTAATAGAGAATTAGCTAAATTGACTTTTCATATTTTCAAATATGACACGTTAAAATTTATTAAATATAACAAAGTTGTAGTACGTCACATCTATGTCATAGGACATTGATTTTCAAGAGATAAAACGAACATATTTTAGTGTAAATAAATCAATAATGTTTTTTACTACCAGGGTGGTAATTATGAGTACGGCCAACCTGGTAGTAAGTGATGACCGTAGCCTATTGACGTCTGCAGAACCAGTAGCCCTGACTACCTTACTCACCACAGAAACACGACACTACTTGAAAGCAGTATTATTTATCTGTGATCTTCTGTAAGTTTGAAGTATTTCCCGGTCGGGGTTTTCCAGATCTTGAGGGAGATATTTTCTGCTGTTTATTTCAAGGTTTCTTCAAAAAATTGACACAAGCTATATCTCATGAGGAACTACTAAAGATGTACAAACTGGTTGAACCATACCAGCTGCCAAATAAAACGAGTGTCAATGACATAGAGCACATTCAAAATTGTGAATGTCCACGGGTGTACTGGCCGGCTTGCGCAGATGATAATATTACGTACGTCAACGCTTGCATAGTACATTGCTTGAAGAAAAAGTTGAGGCGTTTTGGACCATGCATAACATACAGACGAAATAATCATAGAAAAATGGTGATCTTTATACCGTCTGCTTGGAATGATATTAGTTACAATAAAAGTAAAACTTCATAAGGACAAATTCACAAATGCTCGGTAATAGATAATTTTGCTAATTATATACTTTTTTGTTTTATTTTGACCATCTGCAGTTAAAAATCACGTAACTAATAAAGAAGTTATTAATCAAACTCTCGAGTTCTCCATAAAGTAAGCAGTTATAATGTAGGTTATGTGTAGGAATATTTACAGTCTTCGTATATAGACTTGAGTGTTTCTCCACCATGCCTCCGAGATCAATTAAAGCCTTCTGCCCTGTATGTTATCATATACATTTTTATTACGACGATCTGTGCCCATTGCAGGTGCCTAGTAGTAGTGGCTCATACACAGGCTAGATGTTTGTGGAATAAAATGTAATTGGTTTTTAAAAAGATATCGCGAAAGATACATTATAATTCACTTTATTTAAAGAGGAAAATGGAAACAAAATTTCATATTTGAAATACGACCGGCCTTACCCGTTTGCAAAACAAACTCCGCTAGGAAAGTTCTCGAAACATATCCAATAATTCGAATTGGTTCCAGGGATCATAATTTTAATACTACGGCAACTTTTTCCTATTTATATCCGGACCCGGCAATAAAAACAGGTGTAATTTCGTTTATGCTTTGTCGCTTTTTCTTATTCCCAACCCTCGTAATCTAGAGTTTGACTTTAATTTTTTCCAAATAAAATTGTACATAGAAATAAATTATGTGCTTGTGTGGCTCAGAAAACTTTTAGATATATAAATTTAGTTTATCTTGTCAAATATTTTATGTGTGTCTTGTAAATGCTATAAAAACGTAAAGAAGAAATAAAGATAGAAAGATTTTCATCGTTATATCTTCAATCATCTTTTTTAGCATTAAGTTTTAAACTCGTCGACGCGTTGGCGTAACGGTCACAGCACTAGTTTGTTGCTGTTGTGTCCTTGTGGATCTTCCTACCGCACCTCGGAGAGCCGTTGGTCCCGGTTGTTGTTATTTACACCTGATCTTTACTCATAGTATCATATATCGTACAGCCCACATTGGAGTAGCGTGGCGAATTAAATTCTGATCCTACTCCTACATGGGGAAAAGACCTATGCCCAGCAGAGGGATATTACAGGCTAAAGCGTAGCGTAAATTTTAAACTATTTACATTAGCTGCTAAAATTCCTAAGGAACGACGCTAAAACTATTGTAAGCCTTTTTCTATATAAGAGTTTTTCCATTATTCACGTGATTTTTGTAGCAACTTCTTAACCCCCTATACCCAAAAATCGTGTGTATTTTTTAAACTGTTTTCCAAAATAGGAGGAGTTTCTCGATTGTGTGTATTTTTTGTATGTATGTTACCTCAGCTGCTGTGGGGTTACGGCAGTAAAGAATATAATATTTAAGTTCTTGTTAGAGGTTTTCAAATAAAGACAAAATTGCGTTTCTATATAAAAACAAAAGATACAACATTTAAAACTTTTACTTCAGATGGAAGTAATTATGCAAAATAGAATTACTTGTAATCACAATATTTTCTCTCAATTTTTTTATACAATGTCATCACCAAACCATTATTATGTCTAAACCATGGATTAATACATAACTAAGAGCAGTGACATCTGTAGTATACATTTCAAATCTATTTGGATAATGGGGCAAGTTCAAACTTAAGAAAACTGCAAAACTATTATACGAGTGTAGTTTATTTACATAACTATTATTAAAAATAAATTTTAATAATCTTAAACTAATACATTATTTTTATCTGCGTAAGATCACCGTCAGAGGATAGATAAGGATTGAGGGATAACCGGGATATTTGGTGCGAATTTTTAGAAGGCATATGTCTAGCAGTGGACCATTATAGGCTAAAGTAATATATTTTTATATTCTTTGCTAGTTTTTATCATTTAAACTATCACTATGATTTTAATACAACAAAAAAAAAAAATCAAATTGCCAATGGAAATTCACTCGTATGTCACTTAGCAAAGAGTTTAAGTTAATGTATTTTCTATTACGTGATGCATAAATAATGCCTCAATTTTACGGAACAGATCCTCACATCTCTAACACGGTTCTAATGTAAGGGACATTACGTACTGACCTTTGATAAAAAGCGAAAATGGTCCGAGAAGTAGAAAGGTCAAAAGGATTCTTAGCATACGTACCTGCTACCCAATATTCGATTTAGGCCAGACGTTACACCGTGTACAATTTTTTAATAAAAACTAGCGGGTACGACGTCACCAACCCGCCTGCCCAGCGTGGTGACTATGGGTAAAGCTCATGAGTTCAAGTTATTTTTGGCGTAAACTTGTTGAAGCCTATGTCCAGCAGTGGACTGTGGTAGGTTGATATGGTTATTATGATGATGGACTCGACGTTGTCCTATCGTGCGAAGTTTTAAACGTGTTAAGTTTACAAAGATAAGATCACAAATAAAAATAATATCCAATTTAGTATTGTTATTTGAAAGTAATGCGTGTAGAAAAATTAAAAAAAAATTGATGATTCAATTTTATATATATAGATACATATAAATAAAGAAGCTCTTCTGAGCGAATTTTTAATAAAAACATGATAATAATAACAATAATCCTAAATAGTAAAAGAGAGAATTCGTAAAATAATAAAAGTTTCCCAAGTTCCAAATCTCAAGGTAAATCTTAACATGAAAATATAAATCATAAATGATTATTTAATATTCCATCCGATATATTCAAATGAGACAGACGTAGAGACAAGATAGTATCAAATATACGAACGTTATATTTTATTCCGAGGTAGTTCAACATCATTGCCAAAACAAACGAAATAAAGACGGTCCCATCAAAGAGACTAGGTAACGTCTCTCGGGGTTTAACGAGGCATACAGATGTATGAAAGTATATTTACATAGAGCGAATACTATAGATTTTTGTCTCTTAGATTTATTTGTACTTTTTGAATTGATTGATTGGCTTCATGTGACATCACACTTCTAGGCATACACCTCTTTTTTCATCAATTTGTATTTGTAAGTTTATCCACTAGTTTTAAATTTTATTTAGGCAGGATTTACTTATAAATTCCTTTGAATTTTTTTGCTCAGGATCCAATTACTTCTTGAAAATGAAATTCTACTCCTCATCCAGTTTATAGTTTTCTACGAAAATTAAATTCTCTCACTCATTTTTCAGCCGATAGCTTAAAATAATATTCATCAAAAGAAAGCCGCCACATGGCTATCCAACGGATGGATTATAACTACAATTTCTAGATTTTTTTTATATATCACTATAGCTTATTTGTTTTAGTAAAATTGTGACTCAACTCTGTCATTCAGCTCAACTGAATGTCCCACATGCTCAATTAAGTGATACTAAATTAGAACGCTTGCCTGAAGCTTATCTGAAGGTTTCTTTCAACTGGTCAATATCAATACGACATTCATTTTGATATGATTGATTAAGTGGCGCGACTATAATGAGTAACCAATTGCCACTATTTAACAACCATTAATAATAATAATATGGCCAGGGCCCTCATTGGTAGGCTGCTAGCTTTCAGGTCGGGCAACACAAGGCCAAGGATTGTGCGCTCTGTTAGAATGGCCTTCAACGGGCTAGGCATCAGCCTCGATCAGCCTGACATAGCCGATAAACTAACGGAGCGCATCGACGGCCTGAAGCAGAGAATCGCGGCATGGGGAAAGCGCATTCGCAGGTACTCTGAGAGAGTTGAGCGCTTTCGAGAAAATCGCCTCTTCGTGAGTGATCAGAAAAGGTTCTATAGAAAGCTGGAGAACCCGATATCGAGCTCTGCTTCCCTAAAACCGAGTACGGTTGACCTCGTCGCCTTCTGGCGCAACATATGGTCAGGGGAGGTGGAGCACGAGGAGGGCCCTTGGATTGCGGCGGTTCAGGACGCATGTGCTAAAATCGAACCGATGAACCCAATCGCCATCTCTACGGAGGACGTCAGTGGTGCGGTCCGGCGGGCTCCGAACTGGAAAAGTCCGGGGGCCGACGGTCTGCATCACTACTGGCTGAAAGGGCTCTCGGTCTGCCATGCGACCTTGGCTCGACAATACCAAGAGGCAATAGATCGGAAGACACTCCCGAACCTTTTCACTACCGGGATCACTCACTTAGCTCCTAAGTCCACCAACACCGCAGATCCCACCAACTACCGCCCCATAACGTGTCTGACCTCCATCTACAAGACACTGACGTCCGTTCTGAGCTGTAAGATCTCACGACATATTGGTGAGTTTAATATCTTGTCTGCAGCTCAGAACGGATGTCGTGGAGGCGGTCGCGGTACAAAGGAGCTCCTTCTCATCGACTCTGTGGCGGGCCAGCTTGTCAGACGCAACCGTCGGAACTTTTCGGCCGCCTGGATCGACTACAAAAAGGCTTTCGACTCGGTACCTCATTCATGGCTCCTGAGGGTCCTCGAGCTGTACAAGGTTGACCAGGCAGTTCGAGACTTCCTCGGAGTATGTATGGGGCAATGGAGCACGATCCTATCTCTCCAGGGCGAGCGACTGACGGGTGCGGATGACCCAATCAGGATACGGAGGGGTATTTTCCAGGGTGATTGCCTGAGTCCACTATGGTTCTGCTTGTCCTTGAACCCTCTAAGCACCCTGCTGGAGCGTTCGGGTACAGGCTTTCAGTTTCGGAGAGGAGGTACTAAAGTCTCCCACCTTCTCTACATGGACGACCTCAAATTGCTGGCACCTAACGCTGCACGCCTGCAGGAACTGCTGAAAATCACTACGGAGTTCAGCAGTTCCATCAGGATGCAGCTTGGAGTAGATAAGTGTGCGGTCGTGCATGTGGACAGGGGTCAGGTGACTCAATCGTCGCAGCTTAGTCTCGAATTAACATCATTCAAGACCCTTTCCGAAGCTGAATCTTACCGGTATCTGGGTATGTCACAATGCATAGGGGTGAAGGAAGTGGACATGAAACAGGCAGTTTGTGAAATATTTTTTGGACGGCTGACAAAAGTTCTTCGGAGCTACTTGTCTGGAGCCAACAAGGTCCGAGCCTATAACGCTTGGGTCATGCCCACTCTCTTGTACACCTTTGGCATACTCAGATGGACTCAGACCGAACTTGACGCCCTGGACAGAAGAGTCCGCACAACTATGACGCACCATCGCATGCACCACCCTAAGTCGTCGGTCATGAGACTGTACATCTCGCGGAAGTGTGGTGGTCGAGGCATGTTAAGCGCTAAGACTATGCATAACCGCGAGGTGTGCAGCCTCAGGGCCTACTTTGAAACGAGACAGGACAGCGCTTTGCATGGTGACGTTTCAATGTGTGACAAAGGACTAACCCCCCTAGCCTTGGCCAAAGAGAACTGGCAGAAACCGGTCGTACTGAGCACCTCTGACCGGGAGACCGTATGGATGGAGAAGGAACTGCATGGACGGTTCTACAAGGCGCTTCACGCACCACACGTGGACAGTAAGGCCTCCGTGCAGTGGCTGCGATTCGGCGACCTCTTTGGGGAAACCGAAGGTTTTGTCTGTGCAATACAAGATCAGGTGGTCAAGACGAACAACTACCGAAAGCACGTCCTGAAGGATGGCACTCCCGACTTCTGTCGAGCCTGTCGTCATCCCGGTGAGTCACTCAGGCATGTGCTTTCGGGTTGTTCCGTGCTTGCTAATACTGAGTACTTGCACAGACACAACCAAGTGGCCAAGATTCTCCACCAAGAGCTTGCTCTTATGTACGGTCTCCTGGAACAGAGGATGCCGTATTACCAATACTCACCGGTGCCAGTACTCGAACGCGACGGAGTCCGGCTCTACTGGGACCTGCCTATCGCCACAGACAGGACGATACTGGCGAACAAGCCTGATATCGTGGTGATGGACAGGGCACGGTCGAGGGTATTTTTAGTGGACATCACCGTCCCGCATGACGAGAACCTCGTGAAAGCCGAGACTGAGAAAAAACGTAAATATCTGGATCTGGCGCACGAGATTGTCGACATGTGGGGTGTGGGGTCTGCTGAAATAATCCCTATCGTAATATCTGCCAACGGTTTGATCCCGGTTAGCCTCGCTCACCATCTGAGGCAACTGGGGATCCGGGACGGTTCGCTCGCAGCCAGGATGCAGAAGGCGGTGTTACTTGACTCGGCTAGGATTGTCCGCCGGTTTCTCAGCCTACAGCCCTAACCCCCGGCCGTTTGATCTCCCTGCCGGGGCGTATTCCTCCACCCGCTTATATTTATATACGTAAGTATAAGTAAATTTACTATATTATTTATATAAGTAGTTATTATAATATATGTATCTATTATGTATTGGGCGGGCGGAGTGACATTCAGTATAATAATAATAATAATAATAAAGCTTTATTATCCCTTACGTTTTACATATTTATACATAATAATTAGTTAAAATAATTATATTTATTAGTACGGTTAGTATAATATCTTAATTCCTATATTAGTGTAAGATTAGTCGTAAGGGCCGCCGATGGCGGTAAAAGCCTCCTCCAAACCACTCCAGTAAGCTCTGTCCCGCGCCAGTCTGGTCCACAGCGTTTCCAGCCGCTTCAACCAAGTCATCACTCCATCGCTTGTATGGTCTACCTCGTCTTCTTTTCTTATCTCGTGGGTACCAATCTATTATACTTTGTAACCATCTCGTTTCAGTTACTCTCAGAATGTGACCAGCCCACCTCCATTTCAGTGTCATAATCCGCCTTACGATGTCCATGGCTTTAGATTTTTTCCTGATTATTGTGTTATTTATTCGATCTTTTAATTTTATATTCATGTAACTTCTTTCTAATGCTCTTTGACATGTTCTAATTTTATGTAAGTGTGTTTTTTTCAGTGTCCAGGTTTGACATCCGTATGTTAAGGTAGGGGCTAGGCAGATGTTCATAGCTTTTGTTTTTAAATTGATGGGTAAGGAACCTTTAAATATCTCTTTCATAGACCAGTATTTATTCCACGTGCATTTTATTCTTCGGTCGACTTCCTTGTCCTCACATGACTTGAACGCTATGAGATGCCCCAGGTACACATATTCTTCTACATAATCAATTTTAACTGTTTGCATCAATATGGGGTTTTCGTTTCTATTTGTCATGACCTTAGTTTTTTCTCTGTTTATTTGTAATCCGACCTTTTCGCTGTAGTAGTTAAGAGATTCTAGCATATACTCTAGCTGTGTTGAGTTTTCTGAAAGTAGAACGATGTCATCTGCGAATCTAAGGTGTGACAGGTACCTACCATTTATGTTGATGCCAAGGTTGTCCCAGTTGAGATTTCTAAAAACAGATTCTAAAACAGATATAAATAGTTTTGGAGATAGCGTACACCATTAGCCACTATTTAACAACCAATATACTGTTCGCGTTAAATTACGAATAAACTTTAATTACAACAATAGTGAAAAAGAAAAATTCAAACAAACTTTTATAGCCATAATATAGCTTACAATAAATAGCCAGATAGCTTTAACGGCGACTGGTCAAACAGGTCTCAATGGGTAAACTTAGATTGATCTATTTTGAAAATAAATCAACAATGCACGGTTGAAACTATGAGAATTAAAATTTGTATTATTTTGTTGGCGATATCATAAAAATATATCTTTTTAGATATTTCAAATTCATAGAATGTAGGTATATGAATGACTAGATCTGATTTTTAACCGACTTCAAAAAAGGAGGAGGTTATTCGACCGTATATATATATATATATATATATATATATATATATATATATGTTTTTTATGTATGTTCCGGGATAACTTCGTCGTTTATGAATCGATATGATAATTCTTTTTTTTTTGTTAGAAAGGAGATATCCCAGTGGTGATACCATGATAAGGATACCAGGATCCGATGATGGAATCCTAGAGAAATCGAGGGAAACCCTCGAAAATCGTATTGACTACCAGTGCATTTGTCAATTTTTTTCGTCAACTTACCTTGTATTACTTGTCTATGTAATTGAAGTAGGTTTTTTTTTTCGTTTGCGAGCAAACACAATTATTTTTTACTAGCGATTCGCCCCGGCTTTGCACGGGTACAATGCTGATACTGAATATACTACAGAATGTCTTTATTTATAGTGTGAAGCTAGCTTATAGCATGGTTATTAACATAAAATAACAACAACATTCAAATATGCGTCGTTAGGTTACACGTTGTTACAGAATGCGTTGAAGAAATAAAGGTTCACTGCTCGTTTCCCGTATGTGATAGCGTGATAATATGTAGCCTATATGTTGACCCGACTTCTTAATAGTATTCGTGCCATATTTGAAGTAAATCCATGCAATACTTTTTGAGTTTATCCTGGACATACATACAGACAAACAGACAAAAATTCTAAAAACTATATTTTTTTGGGTTCGGTATCGATTGTAGATCACACCCCAAGTATTCTTTAAAAAAAATATTCTATGTATAGTTTTGACTTTCCTACCATTTTATTATATGTATAGATTCATTTTATTTTGTCTCCGCTATTCGTAACGCGGTATAAAATATGAGTACGATTTTTTTTTAATAAAATGTTAGTACATTTTTGTAATAAGATCAAGATTCAACCTGTATCCCATTGCTAGGGATAGGCCTCTTTCTCCATATGTAAAGCACCAGTATTAATTAAATATTGTTATTTTCTGTAAAATTAAAAATGTAATATTGTATAAACTGTATTTTTTTTAAGTTGGTTTCATTTGTTGGTTCAATTTTTTTATTTTTTGCGGTATTTTCTTTTTTTTCTACCTGTAATCTTCTTCAAAGCATAAGGAAACTTTATAAAAAATAATCATAATTCGTCGAATTGGTTCAGTCTATCTAGCATTTTACGCTTCGCAACACATTTACCAATAAAGATTTATTTTTATTGACCTTAAGTCTTGAATTCTTTGAAATATTCTTATTTCCTTACCGTGTAAATGTATCCTAAGGTAGGCACGATTTCACCCGGTTTTTCGTATTTTGCATCACAATGGTAATAACCTTACCTTCGATTGGCAGCCTAATGGAGGGCGACCTCGCGAATTTAAAACGATTTTGGATCGAATGTTCTTCAAATCTCCTATTATGGAGTAGGTTGTAGTCATAGTAAGAAGGTATATATGTTTTTTTGTAAGTGGGTTTGGAAATGAGCTGCTTCAAGTGTTTTGTGTGTTTGTTTTGTTTATGTTATAAAAAATTTTATTTTTATTTTTTTTATACTTTATTGTACACCACAAATATATTACAAAAAAAAAGCATAAAGATAGTTACAGACAGTGAAGTGCAATGGGCGGACTTATGGCTAATTAGCCATTTCTTCCAGACAACCCAATATCTATAGCAAATTATGTTATATATATATATATATATCTTTAGCATACACATACTATATACAACCACTCGGTGTAGTAGTGTAAGTAGTCGCCTAAAACCCCGGTCCCTTTCTTTACGGTTTGGATCTGTGTCCTTAAAGGTCTCGTCCCCACCGTGCCTCGGAGAGCACTAAGCCGTCGGTCCTGGCTGTTATCATAAACACCATATAGCGATCGTTACTCATAGTAGGAAACATATCTGCCAACCCGCAAGGGATCAGCATGGTAGATTAAGCTCCAATACTTCTCCTCCATGGAGAAAGAAGCCTATATCCAGTTGTGGGATGATACAGGCTGAATGCGATACGGTCGTCTTTTTCTAAGTTAGACAACGTAATGCTTGTTTTATTGGTAAATTCATATGTACGTATTCACGGTACATATACCAAAATAACATTTTTTAGAATTTTTTGATGTCTGTCTGTCTGTCAGTCTGTTTGTTCCAGCTAATCTCTGAAACGGCTGGACCAATTTTGACGGGTCTTTCACTGGCAGATAGCTAATGTAATAAGGAGTACCTTTGGCTACCTTTATTTTTGATTTTTTTTTATAACTGCGAACTAAACAATAAATATTTTATTAAATTCCACGCGAACGAAGTCACAGGCACAGCTAAATATTATTTAATAATATTTTATTAAATTCCACGCGAACGAAGTCGCAGGCACAGCTAGCATATAAATAAATACGTATATTACACCCATACTCATACTGGGTCATTCAACAGAGCCTTCAACCACTGGAGCACAAAGCAGGGTCACTACTAACTTCGCCAACGTGATAATCAAATGTTGGTTTTACGAAATAAGCAATTTTACAATTTATTGCCATAATATTTATTGCGAGTGTTACAAATATATAAATGTGAAATATTGTTAGTTAAATACATATGCTACTTTTATATGTGAAGGTTCTACGAATTTTAGCGAAAATATGATATTTTATTATGAAATAATTATCACAACTTCATATAATGATCATTATTTTAATGAGGGATCATTCAAATTACTAACTTTACAAAGTTGAAAACTCGAAAGTTTGTACTTAATTATTGTGTTTACGAGTATACCACCATTTAGTAGAACAAATGTTTTCAATAATAACCAATAATAATATTGTTTTAGAATTCGGTCCAATGTTCGTGTTGTTGAATGAAATTGATTTCATAAATATTTATTTTCTAAAAATAAACATTTTTATTTTTTGAACGATTTAATAACTTTTTTTGTATAAAAACTGATAACTGAGGTAGAGCACAGCAGGAAATTTCCTGCTCAAAATATGGAGCAACCGACTTGGGTCTTGAGTCGACCTCGATCTTACAGAAGAAAATATACACACATAATAAAACACAGCTAAATAATAATGTTTTCAAGCAGTGTTACGTTCCTGTTGATGAGTAAGGAAACCAGCTCTTGAATGAATTGGGGATAGCTTCGGCAACGTGCTTGCGATGCTTCTGGTGTTGCAGACGTCCATAAGCTACGGTAATCGGTTACCATCAGGTGAGCCGTACACTTGTTTGCCGACCTAGTTGTACCAAAAAAAATTAGTCGTAGAGTACATGTCATAGGTAATTAAAGCGTCCCTAACCAATTTTTTTTTTCTACTTTAACTTTACACGTTTGACAGTTCGCAAGATAGTTTAGTCTGTCGGGTCAACTACATAATTAATTACTGTGTAAATAAAAAAAAACCTATCATATCTCCAATCACAAGTTTAAACTTGTCCCAAAATCGAAATAGAAGCGTGACAACCGCAGACATGTTGTTTAACAATTACGCCGTTGTTAAATTGCATGGGCATACGAAGTTAATTAACAAACTAAATGGAGTTTAATTAAGGCCATAAAATCTTAATTACATTCAAACTTGAGGCTTTGTTAACAAAAACACTACACGAACATGTTCATAATTAGGGAGTTGTTGATAAGCTTTATATTTCTCGGTGAGTTCATTCAATATATAAAGATTATGTTTGCTTGCAAACGAAAAAACCAACTAAAATTTATATCGACAATGATACAACGTAGGTAATTGAATAAATATACATTTAAATACGCATTATTAGGAATTATTCAAAACCGCTCGCCACATCTCGGTCAATTCTACATGAAACCTCATCATAAACACCAGTTTTCGATTAGAAAAAGATCATAAAAATAATAAATAATAATAAAAAATAAATATGAAATAAGAATCTATTTTCCCAATAAAAGTTATGATACATCAAAATATACGGTCGAATTGAGAATTTCCTCTTTTTTTTAAGTTAGTTAACAATGTGTTCGCTCGCAACGCTCTGGATTCTCACTGAATTTTAAGGCTTTGCTCGTCGGCTAGTGCATATTTAAACAAGGCGGCAAGCGCGTTTTTACGCCTACCAATGTTAAATGTTACTGTCATATAAGAATGTTATAATCCGAAATAAGAGACGTTGGATGAGTTAGGCCAACTGCTGGGCGGCCTAAACGAGTCCTCCCTAGGGGTTTATCTAGGTATGAACTACAAAACGAAAGTTTTACAACAAAGTCATACCAATCGGTCGACGATACCGTTATTGAAATTTGGCAAAATCAATTAAACGGATTCCAGGGAAATATTGATGAAATTGATATTATATAGATTAGAGTATCTTCGTTAAGAAAATAGTGAGTCATCGCTATAAGCTATATCTATAAGCTAAGTGAACTTAGCTGCCTTTGATCAAAATTAAATCGAAGTGAATAAGAAGTCAGGACACCGTACTCAAATTGACCAGTAGAAGTAAACCCTTCAAGGAGGGATTCTAACTTAATAATATTTTAATTGATCACGAGTCGTGGATAAGTTGACTGATAGCGATGAATCACTATTTTCTTAACGCGAATATACTATAAGTATCAACGAGAACGCTTCAGCCTGTAATATTCCACAGCTGGGCGCATAAATTGAAAATTTGTATTAAAAAATAAATAAATAGCAAAAGCTTATTATTTGGTGCAGGATTATATTAATGACAAGTGAAAGGCCCGTCAAAATCGGTTCAGCCGTTTCAGAAATTAGCCGAAACAAACAAAGAGACAAACAGATAGACAGACAGACAAACAGACAAAAATTTTATAAAATATCATTTAGGTGTATGTACCGTGTATACATGTGCATTTAGTACGAAGCAGTTAATTTAATATTACAAACAGACACTCCAATTTTATTTATTTGATATAGATGTGTGGTCTTAGTAACACTGTATATCATGCAGGATATTGCCAATTTTACAATAAAATTGAGATTTTTCAAGAGTAACTGCGTAATTTCTTTAGATATGGTTATTCTCTGCAGAATCTACATTACGAACAGGTGGTAGCTTCACTTATAACTATAATTAATTAATTAAGACATAAATTGTTTTATTTTCTGAAATGAAAATTTAAATGCGCTTTTTAAGCCTATTTGAATCAAGCGGTTTATGATTTTAATTTTCATTTAATTATGTCTCTCATACCAAGAATATAAGTTATAATATCACATGTAATTTAAACATGGCAGTCAATCAAATATTTATCTTTGTAGTTAAGTGTACTTAATAGATAACATTCAAGAGCATTTCACAAAGGTGGTTTGTTTGGACGGTCTCCGTTCAGCACTCCACTTGATTGAGTAGTTCCCATCGAACATTTGTAATTAAAACATGTACTTTGGCAAAATATATGAAGTTAAAACCATTTAATACTTAATAAGATTGTTGGCACATCGATGATAATAGATAATTATATTAACACCAAAGAATTTTGGTAAATAATAATATTAGTAATAAGCATACGTTTATTTCAGACAAATGGTATGGAACCATGAAAAAAAACTATATAAAATAACTTACGTGGGAACACATAAAATTGGAAATAAATACAACAATATAATATATATAACAATATAACATAAAAAAAACAGTCAAAGTACATACACTATCATTCATCATCATTACAGCCTATACAGTCCACTGCTGGACATAGGCCTCCACAAGTTTACGCCAAAAACAACGTGAACTCATGTGTTTTGCCCATAGTCACCACGCTGGGCAGGCGGGTTGGTGACCGCAGGACTGGCTTTGTCGCACCGAAGACGCTGCTGCCCGTCTTCGGCCTGTGTATTTCAAAGCCAGCAGTTGGATGGTTATCCCGCCATCGGTCGGCTTCTTAAGTTCCAAGGTGGTTGTGGAACCTTGTTATCCCTTAGTCGCCTCTTACGACACCCACGAGAAGAGAGGGGGTGGCTAAATTCTTTAGTGCCGTAGCCACACAGCACACTATCATTATACAGATTAAATTATATAAATTATTTAATGTCAAGATTAAAAATTAAAAAAGTAAAAAAAAATTCACTTTTTTTTTTAAATTTTACTTGCGATGAATGTTTTTTTTTTTGTAGACAATTTTTTTTTCAATTTCTTTTATAATATTTTGTTCTGACATTAACAAACACAAAGAATTATCCGATTTGTTGCAGTCGTTCGGTAGTTATGCTCATACGTACATTTCGGTGATTAATTTATATTACGGAACAAGAAATTAGTAACATTGGACGCTACAAGAAATTAACCGGATCACTCGGCCGGAAGTGACGCGGGCCGGATGATTTTTTTTCTTATAACGAAAAAACAAAACAAATAATTCTTTCCATTATCTCTCGGAAATTTTCAAATCATTTTAATGCAGATGAGATATGAGACCATGGGTTTGTTAAAATATTTTTTTTAGTACAACTAGGTCAGCAAACAAGCGTACAGCTCATCTATTACCTCAGCTTATAGATGCCTGCAGGACAGGAATACAACACTGCTTGAAAGCAGGATTATTTAGCTGTGATCTTCTGTACAGTAGAGGTATTTTCCCAGTCACGCTGCTCCAGGTTTTAGGCAGGATATATCCTACCATGCACTACCTTAGATATATAGTAGTTAAGTATATATAAATAATTTTAAATAGACTAACAGACCACGCAGTTGTCTATTCCTAAGATAGGCTTAATACTTGCATTTTTATGTGCCAAAACTGTCAGCTGATGTAGAAGCATGCTATTTTCTTGTAATTAAACTTACCTACATGTAAATACTAATACTCGGGGCGGGAAAATTCACTCCCTACTCCCACAAACCCTAGAGTAGAAAACGTTGTCTCAACTAAACGCATCAACGGGCTAGTCATTTATAGTATTCTACAATAGATCAGCTAACCTGTTACCAACCCGTAAAGTACGTGTGTGTCCTTTCTTGCGAACTGTAAAACGCGTGAAGTATAAAAAAAATGTCTGAAAGATATTTCACACTGGAGGTATGAATGCTAAGTACATTCATACCTTATACCATAAAAACTTGCTTTCATACTTTAAAAAATACAAACAAAAAAAAATGATAAAAATCAGTCAAACTATTTCGGGAGTCGACCATGAGATTTTTACATATCAGATTTCAAGAACCTAATACTAAGTTCTTTTTGGTTTACAGAATATCATCTCTACACCTGTCGTAGTAACAAGGAGCCGTTCAATGACTTCTTTAACCCATACTCAGTGGATGTGCCCTCCCTAGACGCCATACCTGCCTCCCCCTTGTGTCAAGACTGCCCCAGGGTTTACTACCCCATATGCGCAGATGACAACATCACCTACGTCAATGAGTGTAGAATGAACTGCGCTAATGAAAACCAGAAAAAGAATCCGAAAGCTAAATTTGTACGCACAGGGCCGTGTGAGGTCTTTCCGAATTTCAAATAAATAGTTTTTGAAAAATTTGGTTCATTTGAATGATTTTTGGTAATTTTTTTAATTCTCTTCTATACTAATGTTTTAATTTATTTACTTCTTTATGTCTGTATTTTTTTATTTAAATCCTGAATGTTTAAAATTTGTTGAATAAGCAGACGACCTAATTATCTAAAGCGCATGCAACTACATTTAAGAGGAATTATATGTATATATTTAATACCTTGGCATATAACTGATTGTAATTTTTTAAACATGTATTTCTGTTGTTGTTTCTTACTAAATAAATAAATAATAACTTTTACAAATTTCAAAGTACTTGCAAGTAAAACTACGGCGCATAGTATATCGTTAGTAGACAATGAAAATATATATATTTGCTATGTCGTTACGGCATCAAAGAATATAGCCACCCCCCTCTCTTTCCGTGAGTGTCGTAAGAGGCGACTAAGGGGGAACACAGTTCCACTACCACCTTGGAACTTAAAAAGCCGACCGGTGGCGGGATTACCATCCAACTGCTGGCTTTGAAATACACAGGCCGAAGACGGGCAGCAGCATCATCGGTGCGACAAAGCCAACCCTGCGGTCACCGACATGCCTGCCCAGCGTGGTGACTAGTGGCAAAACACTTCACGCCATTTTTGGCTCGAACTTGTGGAGACCTATGTCCAGTAGTGGACTGCGATAGGCTGATGTGATGATGATGGTGTGATGATATATATAATATCTTTTTTTTTTAAATCTAATACGAGTTTTTAAAACATGCCTATAGATAGTAGGATAGTAGTACCTAGACATAAATACACGAAACTAGCACTAGTGAACTTTGATTGTACCCTCATTTGTCTCAATCAGGTGGAAATTTTAAGTTAAAATATTCCTTGAACTAAGTCTTTAAATAAATATTTACCTACACCGTTTTATTAAATTAGATTATGTAATTGTACTATGAAAGACTACCAAATGTACGTCCTCTATTCTTATAAAAAATAACTTTAAAGCATTGACTAAACTTTATACTGCATCTAGGGACAAAGCACATGTACATACGACAGCCATCTTGACACGCAACTCTGCAAGCGTGATGAAGTTTGCATATGCGAGACAGTGCGACGTTGCCACTCCGTCAACATAGTTTCATTTTAGCTGAGGCGTTGAAGTCTACAATGACTAAGACTTTGTAGTTTCTTTTGGTGATAATAAATAATATTTTAGTGAAGAAATTCATCATCATTGTCATTTCAGTCTGTTGCATTCCCCTATTGGACATAGTCCTCCTCAAGTTTGTGCCAGACATCCCGATTTTCCGCAATCCTCATTCACCCATAAAAAACATATATCTACTAGCTGCTCGGACAGACTTCCTTCTGTCAAAAGTTAATTAAATTTTTTTTTGTATTAATACTTTCTGTGGACCTTAAGGAACATACAAAAAAAAAAAATTGGCCGAATCGGTCGAGCCATTCTCGACTTATGCACTTAGGCATTTCATCGTTAATTTTTTTTTTCTATAGAAGATATACATATATGTCGGAGAAACACTAGTCCTCTCGACATCGTTATTAGTGGTACCAGGTCCAGTGGGCGTCATCATCAGGTTAAATGCCAGCACAAAACAAAGTATTCACTGTATTATAAAATTTATTGAATGTTTTTACACAACAAATAACTTAAAACGCTAATCAAGCGATTAATTCGACCAGCGGGTTCAAGGTACCGATCTGTCTTCACTAAAGTATTATCCCACCGCACCGTAACAACAAAGATTTTATAATAATGATGCACCGCGATCAATCACCGTATATATACCGTCACCACCGAATGTTAAGATGGCGCCTCGACTCCGCTCGAGGCTTACCCTCTGCTCTGACATAATTTACAATAATAATTTTTTTTTAATAAATTACTTTTAAACTAAATTAAATTAAAACAATAGGAAAATCTTACAAATTATTTGTCTTCATGTAACCAGCAATCAACTCCATTCTCACTACTTCCTCTGACATTTATATAATTAAATATAATATAATAATTGTCATAATGAAAAAATATAAATCAACATTTAAGAATATATCTTCATCTAGTTTATTTAAATTCAACATATTAGTTTCAAAAAAAGGAGGTTTATACCATTAGGAATACATTTAAAAAAAAATTAAAAGTAAAAAAGAGTCCGAGTAATTAATTTAATCGTTAGCAGTTAAGAATTATTACAGTCATAATAGCAGTGGCACTCTCAATAAAACCATAACTTTAATCGATTTACCAAGACTATTTCATATTTAATGAAGTTTTGCGATGTTTATGTATTGTAAGTAGAAACTAATTTAATTATTTATTGAAAGCAGAGATAAAATAATAGTAATTATTTTATACCACGAAGTGCTAAGCTCTAGAATAATATTAAAATAAATTGAAAACTAAAAACTTACAATATTCAGAAATATATTCAAATCAAATTTAAAAAAAAATCTTCACTCTAGGCTCCAAATGCACTTTTACGCTGTATTTAATGCAATTACAAATTTTGTATTAAAACACAATTTATATACAATAATGTTCAAGAGTCGCTGGAGAGTTTCTAACCGGAGTCTACACTCTGAATCGGTGGTAGCTTCATTTTAAAAAATAATGATCACTTTAAAATTTTAATTTGTAAAATGACGATTCGAAAGTGCCTATTTGAATATGGTTATTTTTTGTTTTGATTTTGAATCGCCATTTTACAAATTATAATTTTATTATATTCCTTAGTAAGAGATTATAGTTAAGTGAAGCTACCAACGATTCTAAATGTAATTTCTGCAGAGAAGAATCGACAACAAATTAAAATCACAACGAAATTGTATAAAATTTGTTTTAAAATGTTTAAAAAAAAACTCTACGGATTTCCATGTCAACAGCTTGTAATGTTGAAGAACAACAAACTATCGATTAGGCAAGCGATATACCTACTTTTGAATTTGCTTTTATCATTAATGAAAAATCCGAACTTGAATGTTTGTCACTAAACTGTCTAAAAATAATTAATTTCTTAATGCTTTAATGAAATCAATTTAATATCGATTTAATTAAACAGTAATAATTGATAAACATCGTTATTTATTTAAAAAAATTGTATATTGAACACTTCGAGACAGTTCGATATCTAACTATCATCTAATTTAAAAAAATATCAAATAACTAGTTGACTCGGCAAACGTTGTTTTGCCGCTAAACGCTATTTAAAAATGGGGGTTGGTGGTAAGAAGGGTGAAAATTTAGGATTGTATGTATTTTTTAACGCCAAATCATAATAAAATAAAGAATAAATAATTTATCTAAAAATTAAAAAAAAATTGGGGTGGGCTACCATTAAAATTTGGGGGGATAAAAAATAGATGTTTTTCGATTCTCAGACCTACCCAATATGCACACAAAATTTCATAAGAATCGGTCAAGCCGTTTCGGAGGAGTTTAACTACAAACACCGCGACACGAGAATTTTATATATTAGATTTTATTTTCTGACTTGGTTGCACACATACACACACACACACACACACACACATATTACACAACACGTGAGTGTTAAATATAGTTGAACCAATACTAAATGTTCTTACTCGTACTTAATATGAAATTTTGAATTTCGAATTTCTAGAAAACGTAAAGACTATTTGTACACTAAAATCTGCGCGATGCAGTACGATTAGAGTTTTAATTATTGCTATATGGTGTCTTAGATATTCAGATAGTCCACAAATGCTTGCAACACCAGCCGACCTAGCATGCATACAACGAGATATCTCTTGACGAGAGAGAGAGATAATGTCTACATCGAGTATTTTCTCGATTACCCTAACATGCGCACTACGAGAGACAAAATTCTCTTCCGAAGACTTCGACTTGTCGAGTAGAGAAACATTATCAACCATAATCACAACTGAATATCATTCTTATTTCTTATGTCGTAAAGTTGAATTTACAAGGTTATTGACCAATCGTGCCAAACCGGGATGAGCCAACGTTTGTATAATTTCAAACGAGTGACACATGTTTTATTTAACAATGTTCTCGGCCTTTTGGCTAAGATAAAAAGTGTATATCTAATTTAAAAAATCTAATATGGAAAATAAAACGGCGTAAGTAAATGAATTTAATTATATATGTAAAACAATATGCTCGTGTTGTGCTTTATATCTTGTCGCACATTAGATAATTGTAATTCTATCACGCATTGTTTTTTTTTAATTTTTAAAATTTTTTGATTTTTTTTTTTTTTTTTTTTTTTTTGATTATTGATTTTACTTTTATTCTATTTAATTTTATTTTTACTTATTGATTTTTTTAATATAATTTTGTTTTGTTTTTTATTCTGAATGTTGTCTTGTCTTGTTGTACTAACCCAATATGGACTTATACTTTGGTCTGAAATAAAGTATTATTATTATTATTATTTAGAATAAGAAGCAACAGGACGCAAATACGTTTTTTGTGTCATTATATGGCACACTTCACTCGACTTTTCGCGTTTCCCGCTCTTCGTATACAGAAATTATATAATTATAATAGGGAAACGCCATGGTATACAAAAAATAGGCACCCGGTTTTATTTATTTTTTATTTACCGTCTTTCTCGTCGATAATATTGAAAACGAGAAGTTTCTCTTCCTAAAACGACAAAATTCGACAAAATTACGATGTCATGTTAGCTTCCGTAGAGATAAATATCACAGATCACTAAAATTTAATGATTATCTCTTCTATTGACGTAACGAGAAGAGTATCGCGTGCACGCATGTTAGCTACTGTAGACATAGAGAGTTAATACGAGAAAAGGGGTAGACAAAATTTTGTCGTGGCGCGCATGCTAGGCCTGCAGAAGCATTACAAGCGCATTGAAAATTTTTTGATAACCGTTTTACTTCCATTTTGAGGAATACCATATATTGTTAGCCTTGATTGAAAAGTTTGTTATGGAGCTCCTTTCATAAGCGGAGCGATCGCAGGAGGAGAGGAGTTGTTAGGATCAACTCACGTCACCAATTTTTCTATGAATTTAGAAACGATGTCTGTCAGTCTTCTCCTAATGTCAGTCTTATTCCTTTCGCGTTGGATAGTATTGCTTTCGGTGTGTTAAATCCCTAAAGTATTAACAAAACGTTGCTTAGTGGCAACATATATTTATCGTCTACAGTTTTCGTATATATCGTTTAGTTGATTTTGACCAAAATGCCACAAGTGTTTATCATGAACAATAAAGGAATTTACGTTGCTAATAGTATAAACAAATGTTTATTGGTGACACTCCTTACTCCCTTGAGATTCCCTAAAGCTAGAACGTGACAGATGTACTTTTTAAAAACAATTTTATATTGTTTTACTCAACTACATCGAATGAACATTGCAAAAAAAAAATCACATTTCTACACTCAATAAACTATGTAAATTTCTCATAATTGTTTTTTCTCGAAACTAGAATTTTTATATAGCATGCCTTAGCCGTTTAAGATGACGGAAAAAGCTAGAATTTTTGTATTTAGTATTCTAAACCAGACTTAGTCTAAGCTATTTAATACATCTTTACTCTGAGTACCACATTTTGTTTTCCAGAGATTTCTTTACAATTTTGGTCACGATCACACGGCCTTTGTAACGCCCTGTTAATATTCAGACCGGCCTTGAAAGCAGGCGATAACTTAGATGACCGCTTAGGTTCACGTTTAAAAAAAATCGGAATTTCCTTTCGTTATACTATATCTATAGTTTTTAAACGACTTTCATAAAAATTGAATATTCTAAATTCGATTGTATTTTTTTATTTGTTCGGTCTACCCATTAAAAAATTATTAAATAACACACGAAAAAAAAACAGTTGAATTTAGAACATCTTCCTTTTTTTTGAAGACGATTTTAAATATAGATCTACCTTTGATTGGTGAAATCTTACGCATTAGGTTTTCTAGTCTATTGCCACATAGAATGAACAATTATTTATTTTTTTATGGAACAACTACAATCTTAGTACATAGGTACATCAACTTAAGGCCCTACAAGAGTTTATAAAAATCTTTGACATTCATTTTTAGATGAAGCTTTGAAAGAAATACAATTTTATTAAAAAGTCAAAGACAACGAAGAGAAATGATTTAATTATTAAAACGAAGTGAACGTAATTTCATTTCATTCAAATGAATGTTCTTTTAATTTATTTTTTTGTCTTTATATTCGATTTACTGAAGCTTAAAAATTTAGTTTGTTAAGAGATTTTAATTTTTAAAAGTAATCGTCTTTAAAATTTAATGGATATTATAAATCGTAAAGAAAATCAGATTTCAAGTTTTTCAAGAGTAATCTATATTTATTTTTACCCTTGAACCAGACATTGAATTAGTCTTTCAACATCATTATTTCTTATTACTAAATTTCAATATCTTTAAAGTTAAGTATAAGAGCACTATTACCGAAATGTAGAATTCTTTAGAACTAAAAAATAAAAAAAATAAAAAAAAACAATTTTTTTAAAATATTTATCCTCAACTAAAAAATCACTTCGTCTACAATTTAAAAAGATTAATTTAAAATTGAAATCGATAAGATACGTTATTTACAGATTCATACACAAACAATTATTTTCCAATATTTAGATCACTAGTATCACTTTAAAAAACACTTCAAAAGCTTTTTTTAAACTAGCTTACCACCCACTGCTTCGCACAAAATACATTACACTAATTACATACAATAATTACTTTACAAAACATGGAATGTTCTCAACGTCAGACAGCACTATATTTTACAGACTATTCTTATGCAACACAGAAAGACTCCCTTTATTCCGATCCGAAAACGACGAAAAGACAAGATATGTACTATCCCACAGTCGAATTATGCCTTCACAAAACGATTTAATTATTTTCTCGGGCCATATCTGTATAATAAACTAAATATAAAATTACCTATCTATTCCTTACCCTATGCAACTTGCAAAAGAACCGTCCGTTCCTTTCTTCTTTCTAAAACTTATGACGAAACTGAAGAACTCCTCAAACTGATTGCTTAATTCGGTCACCATGTAGTGCATCCACCAAATTTCCTGATAAAAGACATATCAGCATACTTGCACACACACAAATATACACAGAAACAAACATACACACCAACACAACCACACAACAAAACATATACCAACACACACTTACATACACGCACACACAAATACATATTGGTAACTCTTAGTTGAAATCATGCAGACATATCTGTTACAAAATTACTATTTTATTTCATTTTTTTTTTGTTTGTTTTTTGTTTTTTATTATTTCACTCTTAACCTACTTAATATTAAAAATTATGTATGTTATCTTTTGTAGAATGTAATGTAACTTTATAATCTATAATGTAACTTTGAACTCTGAACAACTCGTGGCAAACTAATGAAAAGTAAAAATTGTAGAATTCTTGGGAGGCAAATCTCTTCTCCTTAATACAGATAGCTCAGCTACCTAGCTAGGAGAAGTAGAGATCAAAATAGTAATTGCTTTCAAATTAAACCTAGAAACTGATTGTTCCTTTTTTGTCACTTGTTACTTGAATATGTTGTGTAAATACGGAAATAAATAAATAAAATAAAAATAAATATCATTGGGTACAATTACTTATGTCAGTAATAATGTAGCTGTCCACTGGTATTTTTTTTTAAATCGCATAATCTTTGAGCCTTTCCATTACAGTCAAACAAAATACGAAATCTTTCACCTTTATAATACTAGTAGATACACAACACAGTAATACTGGACTCAAGCAGTGTTGTGTTCCTGTGATGAGTAATGTAAATGTAAGTATGGTAGCCTGGACCCATCCCAGTGTAAGGACGGTGATACGCTTGCGATGCTTCTGGTGTTGCAGATGTCTTTAAGCTACGGTAACCGTTTACCATCGGGTGAGCCGTACGCTTATTTGCCGACCCAGTCATCTAAATAAATAATATTAAACAAATTTCTTTTTTCAGTTACGTTAACAATAATAATATCTGTAATCACGTATACAATCAATCAGACACTTAATCCAACGTTACGACCACACGAAGCTATACAATTCCAGAATTGGTATATGGCAAGGGTCACTGACACTCTACCCTTGATGGAGACCATAAAGAACTGCAACTGCCCAAGGGTATACCTTCCAGTTTGTGGCTCAGATAATAAGACGTATACTAACGTATGTTGGTTGAACTGTATGAACTTGAAAAGAGCAACAGATGTGGTTGAGTCATATGAAGGTCATTGCTTACAATTTCTTCAGCCGTTTGAATATTAAGGCACAATTTCTAATACTTTAATGTCTTGTAAATTAAATGATACGTGTAATTTACTCTTTAATGGTTTTGTAATTACCTACCTTTTCACCTCTCTCGCTATCTCGGGATATTATTCTTCAGGACTAAGATTTTAAACTACATTTAGTACATCAACAGCCACGATGCTGAGTCTAAGATAGCATCATTACTTAAACGTTTTAAATTAACTGTGGTAGTATATTTAATAAGTGTGATTTCTCGTTCAATAGATTTGTACTCGTAATTATAATGAATGAAACTTTAACTACTTCGTAACCTTATTTTGTTTATAAAAATTTATTTTTATTCGTCATAAATACAACGCTAAAACCGATGTCTAAAGAATTCCGTTATAGACAACGTTCAGTAGCGGCTTTAGAAGGGACTTTCGTAATAATTATGAATATTTCAGATACACGAGACATAAAATATCAATGTTGAAAACTTTTGTCATTTCCTTTTATTGTTTTACTAAAATTGTAAAATGCTTACTTCCTTTTAAGTAATACAAAATTGCCATCAACCCTAAAGAAGAAGAAGAAGTAATTCAAAATTATAATGCAAAATCAAAGGTTAACCGATATCAGTTTTCCTTAAACCAATTTTATTAGTTTTAACAAAAAACTGTATCAATGACATATTTATAATTATAAAAATTTACAGTAAAAAAAAAACGGATTTACTTATTATAAATAAGCTCTTATGAGATTACTCTTCCCAAAGAAAGAGAGAGAAAGGATGAGAGGAGGGGAAGGGAGAAGTCTGCTGCTATTTTAACGCTTTAATATTGGTTGCTCTCACGGATTTTGTAATTCCAAAAATACCCTATATTTTTTTTTTGATGTAAAACATTTTTACGCACGCTTGACTTGAGGAGTATGAGAGAGCTGGTGAATGCGTGATGAGAGCATTACGAAAAGTGTGATCGGGCCGGGTGAACTGAATTTAAGAGGGAGATATAAGTTAGATGAAGCTAAAGAAAAGTTTTACTTCAGTCGTGTGCTCTAACACATACTCGTTTTTTTTGTATTATAACCGTATCTCTGTGTTTCGAAAACAATGTAAAATTATTTTCTTCAGCAATTTAATAGAAAACGTAATTAAATGATTTGTCATGAGGAAAATAAAGTCAGTAATTATGATTTTACGAGACACGTCATTATAATTTAGCTGATTACAATTATATTCCATTAAATACTGCATCGGAAAGAGCGGTCGCTTGAATATGAAAAATTATAGTAAGCTATTAGTTTTGTTTTATTGATTTAAAAAAAATAGAAATAAAATTATTTTTAGCTGATATGACGTAGATACATGTATATATTAGTGAATTCTCTATAATAGTATTTGTAAAATTTTCATACAACTACATGATGCATATCCTAAGAGACCGTGTGTATGTGTACGTACGGTGTTTAATAATTTTGTTTTTCGTTTCTTTATACCTTTGTTTACATGCTGCTGCATGCTGATGCATAACATGCTGTATGGTTACGGCATTAAAGAATATAGCCACCCCCTCTCTTCCCGTGAGTGTCGTAAAAGGTGACTAAGGCATAAATAACAAAGTTCCATTACTACCTTGGAACTTAAAAAGCCGACCGATGGCGGGATAACTATCCAACTGCTGGCTTTAAAATACACAGGCCGAAGACGGGCAGCAGCGTCTTCGGTGAGACAAAGCCAGCCCTGCGGTCACCAACCCGCCTGCCCAGCGTGGTGACTATGGGCAAAACACTAAGTTCACGCAATTTTTGGCGTGAACTTATGGAGGTCTATGTCCAGTAGTGGACTGCGAAAGGCTGCTGTGATGATACCTTTGTTTTTTTATCGAATTTCACCAACCGAAAAGTTATATAACAATAGTTCTCGATGGAAGACACACGCAAATAAAAATTGCAAGGTATCATTTGATATGTGTGTATGAGTGTGTGTGTGCTTGTGTGTCTGTATGTGTATAAGTGTGTGTAACCTGAGTGAAAATTACTCTTAAACGTTAATCGGACATAATACAGTTTGATTACCTATATAGATAACAATAACCTTCCTCATAGTGGCAGTTTTAACCCTGCTGTTGCTATTAAGTGAGTTTTCAACGAGGACCACTAGACGATGGACCACGAAGAGACCACTTGAGCAGATCCTGCCACCGCTGGACAGAACTGTGCCTTGTGACAAATGCCCTAACGTTTATTTTCCTGTGTGCACGACCACTAACGAAACTTTCATCAATATATGCCAAATGAATTGTCAAAGGAAAAACCTTAAAGTTGCCAGGCGAGGCATTTGCATAGACTTCTGAAAGTTTTTAAGTTTTTATACGAATTTTGAAACTGTCTTTCATGTTTGCTGCTGTAATTAAAACTATTATGAAACTGTTTTTTTTTTATTTTTCTTTGTTTTAAGAACTTGAATGATTGTTACCTTAGTTTGTAAAGCACCTGGATCTTAAAATTTATAAATTTTTGAAGTGACTGCTTTTTTGCTAAGTTTTTTGAAAAGTATTTTTTTTAACATTTATTAAGTGTGTATAGCCTTGCAGTGAAATAATTATTATAATTTTATTTTATTTCATTGAAGTTATGAAAGTTTTCAAAAGTATTTACTGTAAAACATAATACGAAGTACTCACCCAGTGGTGTCACAAGGTGACTGTTATCTCTCACTAACGTTAACCTACCGAATACACAAAACACGCCGTAAAACAACTATCCTAAATTATTGAACATATATAATTATTATTTTTTTGCAATAATGGTAGGAAAATTCCAGCAGTAGATGAGAGTGATGGTTTAAGTTCTGGCTCTTCTGCTATATTCAGAAAGTGGATAATAGCCAGCTTTGGACGTAACAGGCTGATTTAGTTTAGCTTATATTTCTTTGCATCTATTTGAAATATCTACTACTATACGACAGTACTGCGTTGACAACAATCTACTTTATTGGAAAATACTTCATAACGATTTGTTAAACATACATTTTTATATAACTGATATATCAATTTAAAAAATATCTGGCAGTACAAAGTTTGACGGTTCAGTTAATAATCAACAATTACAGTCACAAAATACAGATAAATTATTCTCCTCTTGTCATGTGCTGGAATATATCTTAATACATTAAAACTTTATTTAACTGAATCTTCATACTCTCGTTTTATCAATAAATTCGTATAAGCTTTACGAAATTCAAAGTGAAAAAAATTCTTACCAATTTTTCTACCAAGATCGACGCATACAAAACAACTCCTATTAAATATATATATTACGCGATTTTCCTATTATTGTATACAGGTCTTATCGCTATTACTGTCGTCTTCTTAAAGGAATACTTGAAAACACAGAAAAGTGAGCCTTAATTTTTATGTGATAAAGTAAAATTTTCCTTAAAAATATGTTAAAATACCAAACGGGAGATGCGGTTCCGTAATGTCGGCTTAAAGTGAACAGGTCGTAAACCCAAGTGCGAAAGAGGTCTTAACATCGGAATACTTATTATAATATTTTGATGGCTTTTAAACATTACATTTAGTGTCATTTTCAAAGAACTTTTACTGAAAATGTTTTTGGAGAATGAAGCTTCGAATATAATGTGAGAAAGTCTTAAAATAAAAGACTGTTGTGTCCTCAGCGCCGAACTTGGACTGCGGTTAAAATTTAGAGATATTTAATTTTAAAATTTTGACACTTGGTTTCGAACTTTTTTATGCACCCATAACCACCACGTACCTACAAAAATATTTCGTTTTTAAATATTTTATACATTTAGTGACTGTTTTTCACACGAAATGGCTTTGTATTGACAAATACGTGGAATCATCACTGAAACTATACAAAACCAATAGCCGATTTCTTTAAATAAATCATACTTGTAACTTATCAAGAGAATATGAGCTAAAACAAACACATTGACTTGATTGATTGCGTGAATAGATTTCATTTGTTTCACTCACTCACTTCAGCCTATCGTAGCCCAAGTTCATGATACAAATGGCGTGAACTCATGTGTTTTGCCCATAGTCACCGCGTTGGGCAGGCGGGTTGGTGACCGCAGGGCTGGCTTTGTCGCATCGAAGACGCTGCTGCCCGTCTTCGGCCTGTGTATTTCAAAGCCAGCAGTTGGATGGTTATCCCGCCATCATTCTGCTTTTTAAGTTCCAAGGTTGTAGTGGAACTGTGTTATCCCTTAGTCGCCTTTTACGACACCCACAGGAAGAGAGGGGTGCCACATTCTTTAATGCCGTAACCACACAGCTAAACTTTAATTGTTTAAAGTTAATGAAAATAGTAAATAAACGTCACATATTTTGTACGCTTAATATATTTTTTTCTTGAACTTTAACATTGCCACATTAGTCGCATATTTAGGCATACACGATTTGCATTGATATGTTCTTGGATCCAATACTGATATTTAAAATAACTCTAGTATTTATAACCTTATGCTTTAATTATATTTTCTTTTTACACAAGTTTATATTGTCCTTTAAACAAAATTCATTAACTCAAATGTATGCTTTGAAGCTTTCCAATCTCTATTTATACATTTACAAATATTGAAAAGGTTTTTCGTTTTTAACATAATTACATTATACTTGTACTTCAATTGAATGAAAACGTCCCTAACGACAATAAACACAATTTCCCCTAAGGATCTTCTTATTTCGTGATTCTATTGTCCCTGATATATTATTGTTATTTTTTCGCGTGGGTGCTCTGTTTATTAATACAATATAATTTATATATTATATAAGACTAGCTGTGCCCCGCATCTATTTTTCATACCTCTAAGTTATAATGGGGGGGGGGATTAAGGGAATTAATAACATATATGGCAAAACAGGTTTGCCACGTCAGCTAGTATTATATAAGATTGTAATTATGTAGTATTTTTCATTTTTGTTAGGAATTATTTACCATTAAGGTTACTGTATATAGTAAACAAAACACTTTTAAAATCTACCCACATTTAGTACAAAATCAATTATGTTTATATCACAAGTACTAACATCCTCCATAATACAATTTCTCAGCAGAGATCGCTATATAGCTATAAAGCCACCAATTGTACTCAGTTAAGACTAATTTTCAAATAGTATTTATTGTATATGCCTTTGATGTACAATATTTACGTACCTACTTATATCACTGTACATTTAGAAATGTAGTCTTTAATAGAATTAATATTGTAGTATACCTACCATAAATATAACAACTGCTAGCAAACCTCAATTAATAAATAAATAAATCATCAAAGTTACCTTCAAACGTCATAATAAATAAACTTATGTACCATATGTACTTTTATTTACCTTGATGTACAATAGAGTATAATTTCTCACTTATATCGTCATTGTTCCCCTCGCCTCGTGTTTTAATACAAATAAAATGGCTTTTATTTCACTAAATTTAATATAAAAAGTTTCTCTTGTGCAAACTCTCATACATCCGATCATTGATTACGCCGATGTCACTTGCTTAGATACCACCGAAGAATTGCTTAACAGACTTGAGCGACTACAAAATTTATGCTTGCGTTTCATTTTCGGCTTAAAAAAATATGATCATGTAAGTCACTTTCGTAAACAGCTTCAATGGCTACCTATCCGCCATCGTAGAAATTTTAGAATACTTTGTTTCCTTTTTAAGACTCTTTTTAATCCTCGTTCTCCTTCGTATCTACGGGACCGCTTTTCTTTCTCTCACGACGATGATTCTCCGTGCAGATCACTTAAACGTTCTCTTCTTCAGATGCCCACCCACCGTACCGATTTTTATTCTTACTCCTTTACTGTACATTCCGTTAGACTTTGGAATTCCCTACCATATGAAATTCGCGATTGCAAAACACTGTCGCTATTTAAGAAAAGAGTGAGAAAATTCTACCTTAATCAATCCTAGTCTAAAATCAATTTAATTAAGTGTCCTTATGCGTATTGGAATTTATTATCGTATGTATTATATTATGTATCGTATATGTGTATGCGTGTATGTATAAGTATCGTATTATTTGTAATCATATATTGATTCTATTATATATTGATTTCTACGTGTGTATAAATTATTATGTATTTATTTATATATTGTATAATTATGTATTTATATTATATTTTTATTATCTATATGTTTAGATTGTACACGCTAATTTTGCGACTGTTTTATAAGTTTCCTGTAGCAGGACTACTGGAAGAGATTCCATCATGGGATAAGTAGTGCCTTTGTACCAGCATTGTTTATAAGAGCTATTTCCTTTTACTTTCCTAGTGTACATAAATTGTTAAATAAATAAATTATTCAAAAAAAAAAAAAAAAACAATTCCATTAAAACTACTTAAAGCTGACAGTACACTTCGACTAACAAAAACTTCGGTAAACTTCGAGACATAAATTTCTCCCTGATAACAATCCGATGAAAGTATAATTTCAAGATATTTATCTAGTAAGTAAATTAACTATGAAAATTCTTTTCCTTCACAAGTTCAAATAAAAGGGAAGTTGTTTTTTTTTATTTTTTATTATAATTATTTTACTATTATGTAACTTTTTGACAGTGATATTTTGGTTTAAGTGAAAGGAGGTAAGAAAAAAAAAACACATTTGTATGTTAATTACGATATGAGTATAAATTTTTGTATGTAATATAGCGTTTAAGAAACACTTTCAAGTGTCCATTGACAATTATCCGTGTAGTGGATGGCGGGTACGAGCCTAATATAACATCATAAGTCATTACGCCCAATAAGGTCTGGGTTTTTTGGAAATACTTATAATTCAATTTTGAGAAGTATGTTTATTTATAAGCCATCATAATCAAATAAACTATTTCTATTAGAAAAGGAAATATACAAAAACTAGATACCTGTGGCCAGTTACTACGGAAAAAAAAGTTTTTTAAAAGCCTCCTTTCTCTACCCTACTGTCTACTTGTAGGTCTCCAAACAAGTTCTAAAGTTGAACTGCAAAATTTTTGCCACTGTGTGTCCGAAAAGCCTGATCTTTAAAAAGCAAATGCTAAAAGTACTACTAAGTTCGTGGTTTTCGAACAATGCAAGGCATGCAAAATAGTCTTTGAAAACGTATACAAGTTATAACCAATTGATCTTGTCATTATAAATTAAACAAATCGTATATTTTTACAAAATTTTCACAAACTTTAGTAATAAGAATTACAAAAAAATAATAACAATTGTTTTTTTTTTTGCAGTTTTAAGCTTGTGTTTATTTGGACATTATTTATTCGCAACCTGGACCTTATTAACTCCTCATATTTTTTTCGTACCGGGGGCCTTATATGAAAACCAATTCTTAACTAGCAAATTCCAACAGTAAAAAATAACATTCATCCACCACTTAACAAAGAACTTCCTACATTAAAAGAACACTAGAAATGTAAACAAAAGAACGTGATATTAAATATTACTTAAGTACAATGACATTTTTAACTTAGTAATCTAGTTAATGGCATTAATTAAAATACTCTTAACAAGATTACAGCAGTAATTTTAATTATATTTATACTTCTTGCAAAGAAGAGTTATAAACCAGTCCATAATACAAAAACATGAGCTTGTTCTTTGAATATTAATTGTTGCTTTGACACAGATTGTAAACATAATAGAAGTCGAAAATTGTTAAGCTGTTGTTAATTTTTGCAAACTATCCGAAAGGATTACGGCTTCTTAGGAAAGTTTCAAACATTCCACCCACCGACCAGCATTGAGAACTGTTCACATCGAATGCAGTTGCGTAGACCACGTTGACATAAAAAAAAAACTATAGACATCAAAGTCAGTGCCTTACGTCAGAATTATAAGTAGTAGTACTGTCAATTTATCTGCACATTGACAGCTGTATGTCATGCCATTTCTATGACAATGAAAAATTTTAAACCTAGGCAAAACTGCTCAAATATTTTACAAACTATATTCCACATGTAAGAAAACGCAATAGCAATGTGCTAAATACACATTTAATGTCACTTAAAGGTGTAGTTTTAATGCCATAGTGTAATAAAACTGTCTTAAAATATTTAATAGAAAAATACTTTGTATTGAAGAGAAGAAAAATGTTGATTGTTTTTACAAGAATTTTAACCGTAACAATGGTTTTGCTGGATGAAAATATTTTCTAAAGGTTTATGTGCAGTAAAAGTGCATAATTATGTATTCCTCTGCTATAAAATGCCTATTGTTGTAGGTATATATATGTATGTCTTTCAGTCAGTATTTCTCTTCTACTATTTTTTTTCGCTAACAATTTAACCACTTACTAGACTTAGTAATTCTAGACTAGATTTAAAGCCCCCCATTCAATTAATTACCAGATAACCTGTTATCCCAACTGTGAAACTAATACTACTAACCATTATTACAATATTTTTTTATTGAACCAATTCAATTATTATATCTGTGCCTGAAAAAACCACGATAGCGTGACTCGTGCATGAACCGGTCTTTGAGGCATTTGGTACGAAAACATTCTTAGGTTGAGGCGGACAGTGTAGAGAGTTCTTTATACTCAAACTTCAAGAATTCCAACCGCTTGTCTTGTAGCGATAAACGACTTAGTTGGTAAAAAGGAAATTTAAATCTCATTACTTGAATAGCATAAGCTTGATTATAATTTTAATCAGACTAGAAGCAATAGTTAGTGAACTGGTTTGAATAGATTTTAATCGTTTGCTACA